>NC_057387.1:43671994-43971994 GCF_019320065.1 Cervus canadensis
CCCTAAACTAGATTCCAGCTATGAAAGAAATGTTTAGTGATATTGAAAGAATGGCTCCATGTAAATAAAAGTGCATGGTGTATGTTATATAGTAAGTACTCAAGTAATGTTTTTATACAGGCATATGAGAATGATGGACAAATTAACTCATTCACAGTAGCACTTCAGAAATAGGGAAGCTTGAACTCTATTGTCCAGTTTTATGAAAAGCATCTCATGATCTTAAAATTATAAGTAATTTTTGGTGGCTAATATGTCACAAAATTATCAGTTTCTGATCTTTGCATACATTAACAATTAAATTTGACCACATTATATTTAAAATTATCATGATAATTTTGTATAATGGATGGAAATGAAAGTCTGTACTGGAGATGCAAGTGGAGGTTTAGCCATTCTAACACAACTAGGATTGCTATACTATAAATAATATAGCTTGTTTTCTGGTTTTCTGTGGCTGTGTGCTCCAAGAAGACTGCACCATTAACTGTTGTGAAAGATGGCTAGTCATGCAGCAGTCATACTCATTCTGGACATTATTAAACATCTAGAATGATGTCTTTTATTTCTTCATTCTGTTATTATGTTAAAGATACAATCATATTTCCATTGTCTTTATATTTATCATATTTTCTTAGAGATGTGGTGTGGTCTTTATCTGGAAAAACATCCAACATCTTTGTTTTTATTTTAAAATGTCAGTGAAATTATTCTGAAGTTGAGTGACAAAGTATTTAAAGCTGAACATAGAGAGTGACACGCATTACAATTTATACAAATTCTTTATTTGCAATTTGACAAGTTGCATATTTCCATCTGGCTTCTTTTCAGTTAAAAGAAGGGACAGAATGAGGTTTCATGGAATACCACGTGCCTGGTAGAACTTAGAATATACCTCCTTCTGAGTTGACAGCTGTTGCCATGTGTTCAAGAAGTACCCGTGATTTCTTCCCTGTGGCGTCACCAGGTGCGGCCGTGCCTAGAGGAGTTAAACGCGGCACTAACTTTTACAGATGTCTCCACTGTTATCCGCATGTAAGAACTCTCTTGATTAAAACTTTGGGGCAAACAGCAAATCAGTAATTAAACTAAGCAATGTGTTCCTGTGCACAATTTCTTTTTTAAAGTTTTGATCCTTTGCTTACAATTTTAAGCAGAAATGGAAAAGTTTAGTGAATTGTCAACTTTTTCCCCTTAAAACTATAATGCCAGAGTCTTTAGTACATCCATTTATTAATTCTTCATTCAAGATTTAACTTCAGCTGAGCAGTTGATTGAAATGTTTTTGTTAATAATTCTGCTTAGTTCAAAAAGAATATGAGGGTGATTATAAAAATAAAGAGCAATAACTGCTTTTCCTAAATTCTAGGACATTGCTGGTTTAAAAATGTCTTTTTTGAGAGAACACTACTGTATTAATTACAATTATAAAATATAATGGTTTCAGAAGCTTTATTGAAATAAAAATGTAGACATTGTTATATGAGTAAGCATTCCATATTAAGCACCCAACAAATTTTAGGTATCTCTTATTATTGTCTCTAATGATTATGATAATTGTGCAAAGAAGGTATTTTAACCTTAAGTTATAAATGACAAATCTATAGTTTGTCCTAGAGATGGAGTAATTCATCAGGATCCTATAGCTAGTAAAAGTTAGAAATGGTTCTAGGTTTTCAGCTTCGAAAATCCATATTCCTTTCACAGTACCAAGTATATACATAAAAATGAAAGCAGATGATACCATCAGGCAAAAGTAAAAATAAGGCAGAAAAATGAGGTTAATCAGGAGTAATAGTAGAGAACAAAATGCATACAATGACTTCTTATATATTTGATAACTATGAATCATATATTTGTCTATAAGTACCTTAAGAGTTAATGCTAAAAAGGAAACAAAACCCAATACAAACATGAGTCATGGATCCATAGAGAAAAATAAGCTAGCTGCTAGGAAAAAGCTCCACATTTTCCAGTACAATAGGATAACAGGATTCTATGTAAATAGGTGCTTTAATTTGTAGTAGTAATAATACTTATTTTGCCTTATTGTCAATTTCACACAATAAGGACTTTATTCAGCTTTACAATCTTGTTTAATTTTAGTGTTTCTTTCCCCTATATTCCAATCAGAACCATTGCAATTTTTATATCTTTTGAGTGTGTGTTTGCAATAGGATAGATACAGTAAGGGACTAATGCTTTGTATATAACTTCTGAAGCTATAATTGGAAGGTAGACTCAAAATTTAAGTCCATTGCCAGCATGTAATCAGTTATATCTTGGTCTCTTGAATTTAAAAATTTTTACATCATGTCATCAAAATCACTGTTATTCAAAATCTAAAAATAGTCTTTTAAGTATAACATTTTTCTCTTGGCCTATTTTCAGTTGAGCTAGGGATTTTATTTTATTTATTTATTTTAAATTTTAGATAATTTCTGTACTTCATGGTCATACTCCTGGCAAGAATTTATTTTTAAAACAAAGTGTTCTGAAAATTAAGATATAAAAAGAGTTGTCATAAGGTGGCAGTATGTTTCAATGATAACCATCAGTATAGAAAGAGAGCTTCTTGTACCAAGTGGTTCCTTAGCCAGTGTTGTGCTGTACATTAAAATTCACTGTAACTATTTTTTTTTCCCCTTTGAGGAAAATTGAGCATCTATTTCTTAGGGAATATGTGGAAAATTATCAAAGATAGCTACTCTTTTGAGTTTTACTGTTGCTAATTCCAAAGATTGTTAGATTTAAGTATTCACTGCTACATAAAGTGAAGCCTTTCTCTTCGCCCTGTCTTTGCCTATATACAATGATGTAGCAGTGAAAAGGAATGTATTCTATTATATCATTGTTACATTTTAGTTAGAAGTGGTAACTAAGTTTACATGTTTTAAGAAATATATTTTAGTAATTTTGAATGTTGAGTGCAGTAATTATAATTTTCATTTTGGTGGTATTGAATATAGGAGTTTTTGGACATGGTTTAATAAACAGCATTTGTCTGTGGAGAAGTGATAGAATGAATTTAAGCTTTTTAATGAAATGGACTAAGTTTAATTTCCTGCCTTTCCACTCCTTAGCTTTGAGACATTGAGCCAGTTACTTTGCCTCTGAGATTTTTCTTCTTCTTAGTACTTTGGAGATAATAGTAATGCCTACTAAATAAAGCCATTGAAAGATTAAATGAGATGATATTATTGATATACTTACTAGACTTTGAGATTTTTTAAAAATTACTATAGTCAAAGAAAATATTTTTTATTTATAAGTACTTTCTGATGTGACCTTACTTGGGAAAAAGTTTGAGGTTTGTCACAATTTAGTTGTCATATTATGATATGGTACATAATTGCTACTTAACCACGCGGTCCAGCTGAAACAACAGAACAAAGGCATGTCTTGCTTATCATCCACCATTTATGAGCACTTCAGCATTTTTCACTCATACCCGTAGTATGAGTATGAAGGAGGTTACTGGGACATAGAGGACATGATCTCTGTCCTTAAATACCTTCCCATCTGGCTAGAAAATTAAAACTGGAAAAGAAATTGTAAGACCTGTGTTCTAGCCTCAGTTCTGCCATTAGCTAGCTTTGCAATCTTGAATATGTCTCTGTGGTTCTGTTCTCTCATTTGTAAATTGAACTTGATAATCTGTAAGGTCCCTTCTGGCACTTCTATCTCAAGAACATTTCATACTATGAATCTGCAAATAATTAAGCACTAAATTGCATGTTAGTGAGTGAATGTGCAATAGATATTCAAAGAGAGGAGAAATTAATGTGAGCTTGGGTGTTTGGAGTATCTCTGACACTATTTCCTAGGAGCAGATTTATAGTTACTCATAAGCAAAGGGAAAGTCATTTTCATTACTAAATCATTTTCTATATTGCAAGTGAAGAATCAGAGATACATAATATGAGAAAGCCTGGCATATATAAATTTTAAGATGTTAATATTTTAAATAATTTGATTTAAAAATTAATCATTATGGATTTTCACTATCAGCTTTTAGGTGGCAAATAATGAGTACCCAGGGAAGAAAGACATATAAATAAATAATTGTTAATTGTAGTTAGTAGTTTAATCATGGCAAATAGTATCCACACTTCATGTCATATTTTAGATAATTTTGGTAGAAGGATATAATGTCTGTCAACAAACTGGAGTGCTGCTTTAATTAAAATTTACATAATGTAGCCTTTTCCAGCTTTTATGAACTCTTAAAGAGATATACTAAAACTTCACAAAACACTGATAACTAATTCTTATGGACAATCTAATAATCTTAAAGAATTACATACTACATATACATCAAAGGAATTCCCCTAAGAGAACTTGGCCAGTTTTTATATTTTTATTGT
Source organism: Cervus canadensis (assembly GCF_019320065.1). Taxonomy (NCBI): domain Eukaryota; kingdom Metazoa; phylum Chordata; class Mammalia; order Artiodactyla; family Cervidae; genus Cervus; species Cervus canadensis. Next base: position 43,676,362 of record NC_057387.1, read on the forward strand.
GTTTAAAATGTGTATCATAAAGATGCCTGAGACTGAGGGAGGAGGAGGCATCATTGCTGTAACTTCTGACCTGGAGAATTGACACATGTGATAATGAGGAAGACAGATGTCTGTTCCTTTGTATCATTTTGGAACTTCTGTGGAACAAAAGAAACTCTCACTCCTGTCCCAAACATGCCTCCTTCCTCTTCCTACACATAGGAGGATCATGAAAGGACTAGAGAAACTGGATAGGAAGTCTGTAAAATCTAATCAAGTATAGGGTCTTCCATGAGAGGTAGTCCCAAGATAGTCACAGGACTTCATCGAATGAAGCCGATGAACCCAGTAGCAATGCCTGTAACTGTTACCCATTATCTTTTGTCTAAAGACAAGTACATAGGAATGCACATATCTTGGCAGAATTGTAGGACCTCAACACAGTCAAGAAGGCATGACTTCTGTGAAAAAAGAATGGAATACAGGAAGAAATAAGGGAAAGAGGTAAGGCAGAACTGCTAAGAATCTAAATCAAGTAAATCCCACTTTGGAGACTGTAATGAGTAGAACTAGGATGAAATAAAAATAAAATAAATCTGTGATTAAAAGAAGACATTTGAGCAGCTTTTAATAATGCAGATGAAAGTGATAATGTTTAAAATAATGTGAGACAAAATCAATTATATTTAAGCTAAAATGATGACCCAATATATGTGATTTCAGAGATTGACTCAAAACATATTTTATATTCTGGCTGTTCTAGCTATACTAGATCTCGTTCAGTTCTCTAGGGGTGAAGCAATGAACAAAGTAAATACTGTACCTGCTGTCTCAGAGCTGACATCCTACGGAGGGATGACAGATTATAGACATGGGAATATGGAGATATATAATACATTAGGAATGATAAGCACTTTAAATAAAAAGAACAGAGTACAGATGCAATAGAGGGGGGCAGAAATAAATGTGTTCCAAAGAAAAAGTACAAAATGTGGAAATGAGACAGTAATCATAGGCACAATAGGAGAATATTTTATTTACCTAAATATGTAGCTTGCAGTAATTTCTTTATCTTTTTGTTATTTTCAAATTATTAGACTTCAGTAATTAAGAAAAATTCTATCAATATCTAGGCCAAAGAAACAAATAAATTACATAGAAGGGGAAATGTCAGTTGGCTTCACCCGTCTTATTTTCGATTCCACATGTCAGAAGACAATGGAGAAATTCTATCTACAGAATTTTAAGGAAAAAATAGATCGGTGGTGTGATAGTTTTATAAACAGTCAGGATGTTATTCTAAGGTAGTATTAGAAAAATATTCAGAATATGCATCATTTAACCTATTAGGGGCTTCCCGGATAGCTCAACTGTAATCTGCCTGCAATGCAGGAGACCCTGGTTTGATTCCTGGGTTGGGAAGTCCACTGGGCGAAGACATAGGATACCCAATTCAATATTCTTAGTCTTCCCTGGTGATTCAGATGGTAAAGGAACTGCATGCAATGTGGGAGACCTGGGTTCAGGCCTTGGCTTGGGAAGATCCCCTTGAGGAAGGCATGGCAACCAACTCCAGTATTCTTGCCTGGAGAATCCCCATGGACAGAGGAACCTGGCGGGCTACAGTCCATGGGGTCGCAAAGAGTGGGACACGACTGAGTGACCAAGCACAGTAAAGAACAACCTATTAGGAAAAACTACTGGAAAATTTATCCTACTGAATGAAAAAAATTGAGAAATCAAGAATAGAATTTAAAAAATCTTGTGTACAAGTGAATGTAAAAGACAAATATTCTTGAAAGAATAGATTATAATGTAAACGTGTCAATATAGTTGTGATAATCTGCATGTAAAATCCCAGATGGTAATAATGAAGACTGTTTAATTATGGAGTAGGGAAATGAAAGAAATGAAAATATACAGATTACTTTTAACTGACCAGGAGAGAAATAGGTTCATTTATGCTATTAAATAAAATACAAAAACTAAAGAAAATCAAAGCACATTATGTGCCTTGTAAAACATTGGGGAGACAAAAAAGATAAAGAAAAATATTGCATTATTTATAATGAGAAAACTATTAGAATTAGGATGCTCAATAGAAGCCCAGTAGTAGTGGCAATACAGGATAGCAGTAGGGAAGTCAGTAAAAATTAATGAAGGTATCAGATAAAAAATGAAAAAACCTATAATGCAATCTGAGCTGGTTTTTCAAAAATACAAATCAGTTATTTAGATAAAACAAACCAAATGGGTAAAAATCAATAATATGAAACATAAATTAAGAATATTAGGAATGAGGAAGGAGGTCAGAAAAATTACTAGTTATTGCTTTATAAACTCTACTCAAAATTTAAAACCTCACTTAAACAGGCTTTCAGGAACGTATTAATGAATTAAAAAATGTACATGTATTACATGATGTTAGTAAGTTAGAAGGTGTTACTAGACATGTAACAATGGAAGAGTAATGAAGAGGGGAAAAAGAGAAATTTACAAAAAGAAAGGGAAAAGATCTAAAAGCAAGCAGAGTTGCTACACAAATACAGGTGAGCTTTAACAATCCTAAATAATAATAATGATTATATACATATATAGATGACTAGTTATATAGTTATAAACATATATCTAGATAAACATAGGATATATACATAAACATACACAGGTAACTATATATACTATATATATATATATAATTTATTGCTGACTATTTGCCAGATCCTATTGTAAGTCTTCAGCATATATTAACTCATTTAATATTCTCAACAATCCTATGAGGTAGATACCATTATTATCTCCCATTTTGCTAGTCCATAAATCAGATACACAGAGATTAAACAACTTGTAGAAATTCATAATTATACAATTTAATTTTAGTCAAATATTTGAAAAATAAAGCTACCAAGTGTGGGTTAGATTAGCCTTAAAAATAGTAAAATGTTTTAGAAATTAAAAAGAAAAATTAACAGTAGAGCTCTAAAAGGAGAGTTCAATGAAACAGACTCAAAGATATGGGGTTTATTAAATATTTTTTTTAGTTTCTAAGTCCTGTTTGGTTTCTTTTGCATCCCCATGGACTGTAGCCTGTCAGGCTTCACTGTCCATGGGACTTCCCAGACAAGAGTACTGGAGGGAGCTGCAATTTCCTTCTCCAGGGGATCTTCAGACACAGGAATCAAATCTGTGTCTCCTGTATTGGCAGGGGGATTCTTTATCACTGAGCCACCAGGGAAACCATATTATGTATTATAAAGTCAAAAAAAAGAAACCTGGAATGGCATAATATGAACATAAGAAGTTATGCATATGAAGTGGTTTCTTAGCTATTTGTCCTAATAATGAAATAAAAAAGAAATATTTCATTTGTCCAACAATAGGGAATTGTTTAAATAAATTTTAATAAAGCCATACAATGTAATAACAAACGATTAAAAATTATGGCATCTATTTTTGTTAATCTATAGCCTATTTGCACTATTTTTTGACCTAACCCTTTTTGTACTCTGTGTATATTGTTTATTTCCTAATGTGCCTTATAAAAATAAGCTCAGAGGAAATACCTATTAATGATTAAGGTCATGAATTCTGGATTCAAGTTCCACCATTTGCTGGCTTGTTTCCCCATATGTTACTTGAGTTAATAATGATGTTAGCCTTCCAGGATTGGTTTAAGACACAAAAGCTGCTATAGTAAAGAGCATAGCAGGGTATATGGCACATGATAAAAACTCAGTGCATTTTCTAGAGCTACTGTTAGAGATAGAAAACCTTTTAGTATCTTCTTTAGGAATTTAAAGAGTTAATTTAAACCATTTTTAACTTCTTAGCTAGTTAATTAGGTGATTGATTTTCTGTTTTCTCAGGAGAAGAACGTTCATTGCCCAAGTGAGTCTCCTTTCAGTTCAGTTCAGTTCAGTCGCTCAGCTGTGTCCAAATGCAAACCACAGCATGCCAGGCCTCCTTGTCCATCACCGACTCCTGGAGTCCACCCAAAGCCATGTCCATTGAGTTGGTGATGCCATCCAACCATCTCATCCTCTGTCGTCCCCTTCTCCTCCTGCCCTCAATATTTCCCAGCATCAGGGTCTTTTCCAGTGAGTCAGCTGTTCATATCAAGTGGCCAAAGTATTGGAGTTTTTTTTTTTTTTTTTAGTATTGGAGTTTGAGCTTCAACATCAGTCCTTCCAATGAACACCCAGACTGATCTCCTTACGATGGACTGGTTGGATCTCCCTGCAGTCCAAGGGATTCTCAAGAGTCTTCTCCAATACCACAGTTCAAAAGCATCAGTTCTTTGGTGCTCAGCTTTCTTTATAGTCCAACTCTCACATCCATACATGACCACTGGAAAAACCATAGCCTTGACTAGACAGACCTTTGTTGGCAAAGTAATGTCTCTGCTTTTTAATATGCTGTCTAGGTTGGTCATAACTTTCCTGCCAAGGAGTAAGCATCTTTTAATTTCATGTCTGCAGTCACCATCTGCAGTGATTTTGGAGCCCAGAAAAATAAAGTCAGCTGCTGTTTCCATATCTGTTTGCCATGAAGTGATGGGACCGGAAGCCATGATCTTAGTTTTCTGAATGTTGAGCTTTAAGCCAACTTTTTCACTCTCCTCTTTCACTTTCATCAAGCGATTCTTAAGTTCCTTTTCACTTTCTACCATAAGGGTGGTGTCATCTGCTTATCTGAGGTTATTGATATTTCTCCCGGCAATCTTGATTCCAGCTTGTGCTTCCTCCAGCTCAGCATTTCTTACAATGTACTCTGCATATAAGTTAAATAAGCAGGGTGACAATATACAGCCTTGACATACTCTTTTCCTATTTGGAGCCTTCATGAAAAATCACTTCTCAAGAGTTTATGCAGGGACCACCTACCATCTTCAAAAATCTGTCCTCTCACTTTCCTGTATCTGTAGTGGAAGAAATACTTCTACTATTTCTAAGTTTACTTTTAAACTATTTTGTCACATTCTTACATCTGCCAGAAACTTGATCCCTCAAACATTTGCTTTTGTTGTTACTCTCGTCAATTCTCCTTTGTCCTCTGCTTACTAGTTCGCCTCCATTCCCAAGCACATGTGATACACTCTATACTGAAAATTCTTTAGCTTGACCTTAAAGTCTTCCCTAGTTACTGTCCTATTTATCTTCTTTCCTTCATAAGCCAACAATTTTGAACAAAAGTGCTTATAAAATGCTGCATCTACTTTCTCATGAAATACTTCTTAGCACTGAAATTCTTTCAGAATGCTCTATTAAAATTATACTTTTGAAGATGACCATAGAGTTCTATGTGTTTAAGAGGCATCTCTATAGTTCTCTATACAAGATGGGATAAGAGGTAAAGTACTATTGGCATTAACTGTGAGCAACCTGGATGTTTATTTCCTAATGTGTCTTATAAAAATAAGCTCAGAGGAAATACCTATTAATGATTAAGGTCATGAATTCTGGATTTGAGTTCCACCACTTGCTGGCTTGTTGCCCCATCTGTTACATGAATTAATAATGGTGTTAGCCTTTATCACAAAGAAAGGCAATGCCAAAGAATGCTCAAACTACCGCACAGTTCCACTCATCTCACACGCTAGTAAAGTAATGCTCAAAATTCTCCAATCCAGGCTTCAACAATACGTGAACTGTGAACAGCCAGATGTTCAAGCTGGCTTTAGAAAAGGCAGAGGAACCAGAAATCAAATTACCAACCTCTGAAGGATCATCGAAAAAAAATATAAAAAACTTCATTGGATAGAGAGACTGAGAAAACATTAATAAATAAATATTTATCATTTATTTTTGATATAGTAGTATGAATAATACAAGTAAGATACCAAAAATAATTAACATTATTAATTTACTATTTATTTGATTTTATTGACTTTCTCGTTATTAAAAAATTAGAAATTAATTGAGGGTAAGGAAGGACCATGTAGCTGATACTATTTTATCATATTACAAAGTATCTTTTTAAGTAAAACTAAGTGAAAGTCGCTCAGTCGTGTCTGACTCTTTGCGCCCCCTTGGACTATATAGTCCATGGAATCCTCCAGGCCCAGAATAGTGGAGTGGGTAGCCTTTCCCTTTTCCAGGGGATCTTCCCAACCCAGGATCTAACCCACATCTCCCAAATTGCAGGAGGACTTTTTTTTTTACCATCTGAGCCAAAGGGAAGCCTAAAGAATGGTGCTAAAAATCTTTAGACTATGTCATCAAGCACATAACTTATCCAGTTTAAAATAGCAGTCACTTATCTTTCCTTATCCACTAAGTATGGACATTATTGTTACTATTTAGAAAATCTTTTATAGGTGATGTACTGCCTACTTATTTTGATAAGGGAAATTGGAAGTATTCTTCGTGTCCAAATACAGCACACATGCATGGTGCGTGTGTGCTCAGTTACTCAGCCTTATCCGACTCTTTGTGACACCGTGGACTCTGGCCCATCCTCTGCAGAAAGAATTTTTCAGGCAAGAATACTGGAGAGGGTTGCTATTTCCTCCTCCAGAGATGGCACACATAGCTAGTTTTAAAGGAGGCTATTGCATGTATCTAACTACTTTAATCACATATAAGGGGAAAATATTTATTTTCAAAATCATAACAATAATTTTAGATTTTACTTTAGAACTTGTAGTTTTACTTGTAGCAAAATTAGTGCTTTTAGACAAACAGTGTTTCTTATATTAATTCTTTCTCCTTAACTCATTTGAAATAAATTTATATGCACATGGCTCTGTACATATATGAGTGTCTCTACAGGCTATATTCCTAGAGTTGAACCTCTAAGTAAAAATGTCAGGAGGGTTTTTTTTATTTAAATGTCAAATATTTCTTTAAACTTGATAGCCACTAATATATTATTAATACATCGATGTCCCATTTACTTTCCAACATTGGATACATTTTAATATTTGCCAATTAGATTTTATTGAACTATAAATTTTTGGTTAAAAATAAGTTTAAGGATTTTAAAATATGCCTAATGGATGACCATTTGTATTTTTCACAATTACCAATTTATAGTATTTACAGTGCTATTGTCTATTTTATCTACTACACAAATACATCCTATTTGTATAGATGTATATGTGTGTGCACATACATGTTTGTATTTTAGATTATAATTTTAAATATATAATAAATGAAAAATAAAATATCTGAATGAGAATTGTGCAGTAAATAGTTACTTTGAGATTTTGGATGTCATAACTAATGTATTTCATGTCATTGTCTAACATGATCTAACGTTTATCAAGATATGTTTGGAAGATTATTATGATGTTTCCCAGTTTAATAAAATAGAAATGGTTATTACCTAGTCAAACTAAAAAGAGCCTGTATCAAAGAGCTCTAATGCAAATTTAGTGTGTTTTCTAGGTACTCAAAATAGTATGTTACCATGCAAGGTGTTAGTCACTTACAGTTATCTTTTTTCAAATCGAATTGTATTTGCCATATACTATCATGTTAGTTTCAGTGTGAAATATAGTGATTTTACATTAAATATATTATGAAATGGTCATTTCTGTAAGTCTAGTAACCATCTATCACCATACAAAAGTATTGCCTGTATTCCTTATGATGTATTTTATATCCTCGTGTATTATTTATTTTATAACTGGAAGTTTGTACCTTGTAATCCCCTTATCTATTTCAGCAACCCTCCCCACTCACCTATCTCCCCTCTGGTGACCCCCAGGTTATTCTGTGTCTCTGAGGCTGTTTCTGTTTTGTTTTGTTTGTTAATTTGTGTTTCAGATCTCACAAGTGAGATCACACAATGTTTGTCTTTCCCTGTCTGACTTCTTTCACTTAATATAATACAGTCTAGATGCTTCTGTGTTGTCGCAAATGGCAAGATTCCATTCTTTCTTGTGTCTGGGTAATTTTTCAGCAGTAAGGAATCTGCCTGCCGGTGTAGAAGATGCGGGTTTGATCCCTGGGTCAGGAGAATCCCCTATTGGAGGAAACGTCAACCCACTCCAATATTCTTGCCTGGGAAATCCCATGGACAGAGGAGCCTAGTGGCCTACAGTCCATAGGGTCACACAGAGTCAGACACCACTTAGTAACTAGACAACAACATAACAACTATATACCACATCTTTATCCTTTCTTCTCAGTTCAGTTCAATCAGTTCAGTCAGTCAGATTCTTTGCGACTCCATGGACTGCAGCACGCCAGGCTTCCCTGTCCATCACCAACTCCCGGAGCTTACTCAAACTCATGTCCATTGAGTCAGTGATGCCATCCAACCCTCTTGTCTTCTGTCATCCCCTTCTCCTCTTACATTCAATCTTTCCCAGCATCAGGGTCTTTTCAAATGAGTCAGTTCTTCACATCCGGTGGCCAAAGAATTGGAGTTTCAGCTTCAGCATCAGTCCTTCCAATGAGTATTCAGGACTGATTTCCTTTCATCTATCAATGGACATTTTTGTTGAATCCACATTTTGTCAGTTGTAAATAATGCTATAATGAACATAGAGATGCTTTTTGTTCAAGTGGGTATTTTCTCATTCACATGGACAATATTAATTATACATACATATATATATACATATATATATATATGTGTATGTATATATATGTATCCTAATTTGGAAATTTTGGGTACTCATGGGAAAAATACATGCAAAAGTTTTAACAAAAGTTTTGAAAAATTTTTATTCTTGAGCTAGTTTATTAAATGTATAGAGTAGTTCCTTATTTATATAACATAAATCATTTATGTTATATGTTATAAAACATTTTATCTTTTCCTTATAGCTAAAATAAATATACATACTCAGATATGCCCCTACAAAAATTGTATTTTCATTAACTAATAGATTTTTAATAATCAGCTGTTGGGAATATAGAGTTATGGGGATAATAACGTTCATGTAAAGCAACTTGGGTAATGTAATCTCTGAATTTGGGCAACTGCAGTTTATGTTTAGTTAGTTTAGTTATGTACTGAAGTACAGTATGAATATGTTAATGAGCAGTGATCCTTTCTTTTTATAGAGCCTTCTGTGAAAATACTGTTCCTCCTGGGTCTTCTGATAGCTGGCATTTTTTTTTTTAATTAAAATTTTTTCACAGTGTTGTGTTGGTTTCTGCTCTACAACAATGCAAATCAGCCACAATTATCCACACATCCCCTCCCTCCTTAGCCTCCCTGCCCTGCCCCACCCCACCCCTCCTATCATCACCGCGCAGACTGGGCTCCCTGTGCCCCACCACCCTTCTCAGCGGCTGTCCATCTTACACTTGATAGTGCATGCATGTTGATGCTCCTTTCCATTTGTTTCACTCTCTCCCTCCCCTGCTGTGTCTACAAATCCATTCTCCTCATGTTTTCTTACTTTCCCTGCAATAGGTTCATCAGTATCATTTTACTAGATTCCATATATATGCATTTGTTATTTTTGTTTTTCTCTTTCTGACTTACTTCTCTATGTATAACAGGCTCTAACTTCATCTACCTCACTAAGACTGACTCAAATTCGTCCTTTTTAATGGCTGAATGATATTCCATTGTAGATATGTACCACATCTTCCTTTTCCATTCATCAGTTGATGGACATTTAGGTTATAGCTGGCTTTTTAATATAATTTGGGCTTTGTTCAAGTATTATGTCTTAAGGGAAGCCTCAAGTATCTAATCTAAATGACCTCCACTCCTGTTAATCAATTTCTATTTTTTTGGTGTGTGTTTTGTTTCACACATTTATCAGGAACTGAAATCATATTGATGATTAATTTGTTTACTGATTTATTCCTTTATTTTCCCCAATCTCCAGTCCCACTCAAAATTGAGGGTTTAAAGTTAAGGGATGAAAACTTCTTCCTAATGTCTATTATTTTCTGTTTCATTTAGTCAGACATACTATTCTTTTTAATATGAAGAAAAAAGAATGTTTGAATATTTCAGGTTGTTGTCCCATGTGGAAAAAGCAGCTAATATGTATTAGAAGTTTGAAAATATGTGCATTTATATTTTAACAGCTAAGAAATATTTCTAAATTCACATTTGACTTTCATATATTTTCACAGGATATATTGAGAGTAGTCTTGTGGTCTTGTCCTACACTTTGACAGTGGTATCTTTTTTAATATAAAAATGTAACAATTTAACAGTCAGTCTCATAATTGTTTAAAATGAACACATTATTCCTCAGTGACAAATGTTTTTCAACATGATATGTTAAATGTTCTTTTTTAACTCAAAAAAAAGAAGAAGAACATGATAGAGATTATCCTTATTCTTGAAGAATGTTGATGAAAGTTGAGTTGTTTTTTTTTTTAAGGTTGAAAAAAAACTCTATAATGATGTGTTTGAAACTTGATGTTCTATTGCTTTATTAAAATTTTTATAATTGTATCCAGCTCTTGTATTCTTTGAGCTTGAAAATTATATGGAGAGTGCTTCCTTTTTCTGAAAAATCCTTTTCCTTCCTGCAGAATAGTGCTAATAAATGGAAATCAAGGCAAGACCAGTAATTTCTACTTAATTTGTAAGAATCTGAGACATTCTGTCTATAGAAAGATGAATGGCTACAGAAATTCTTGTTAGTTACAACCTAGTAAATGCTGCTTTTTTGTAATTTTATATGAAAAACTGAATAGAGTTTTCATGTTTCAGATCTAATGCTCTTTATTTTTTATTTAGTGAAATTATGTGATATATCATGGTTAATATAAGCATTTTATTTATCTTTTAATTACTCTATATGATTGATAAATATATCTTGCTAAAATAGATTGTATTTTGTGAAATTTCTTTGAAGAAATTTGGAAAGAGCCCTTATTTAATTTTTGATAAGTTGTAGACTGATATGGACTTTTCCTTTTTAGAAAAAGATGAATTTTAAAACAAATATTTGTGATTTGGGGAGTCCTACAGGCATAAAAGTTAGTTATACTTATAGCCAAAAATGTTGAACATTTATCCATCTTATAGTAGGAGTTTAGTTTCTGTAATTGAAATATTCTCATTTTCACATGACTGTGAAATAACTAGTCAACTATCTAAACTGCAAAGAAATGACTAAATTTAGAATGTGACAAGATAGTTGAAATTTTTATATTATCATCACAGATCTTAATGTGTCTTCTAAAATGACAATAAAAATGTCAATAAAAAGATGAGTGAGTTTCTTTTACTTTCAGTCTATGATTTGTGGAGAAGTTCTTGCCTATAGAATTATGTTTGGCAATGCTTGCATGAAGTGTTAGTTGCTCAGGTGTATCTGACTCTTTGCAACCACATGGACTGTAGCCCACCAAGCTCCTCTGCCCATGGAGTTTTCCTGGCAAGGGTTTGCCATTCCCTTCTGTAGGGGATCTTTCCCACCTCGGGACTGAACCAGGACTCCTGCCTTGCACGCAGATTCTTTCCTGATTGAACCACCAAAGTACATAGGAAAAGCATTTAGAATCAGCTAACATTTAAATAAATGCTTATAAGAGCACAGTCAGGGTAAAAGTATGTTTTATGCTTCCCAATCCTGTAGCTACATTATAGTGAATTTTTAAATTAATGATGTTTAACACACAAATAGACACAAAGCACTTAAAAAAAAAACAACAACATCTGTACTTCATATGTCTCATGACATTACAGAATTTAGAACTTTTAAACATAGAAGCGACACTTTTCATGTTCATTTTGGCACCAAAGAAGTTTTCTTAGACTTATTCCTGCTCATAGAAAGTTGGAGCCCCAGAGGTATTTTGCAGTTTGAACAATTTAAATCTCCTTTATTACTTGCTGGTGGCTCTTTGACCTATGAAAGTTACTATAAACTTTTGTGGGCTTTCTCTGGGTCTGGTATAGTTTTCTGTCCACTGCAAAACCCAAACCATAGTTGTTTTCCAGAAATGCTTCTCTTTATACACTTTATTTTCCGTGTTTTTTTTTTTTTTCTGATTTGGCATCTGTGAGACCACAACTTAAAGATTTCTAGAACCCCATGTCCTCATTGCTTCTCTCCCCACTAGACTCCACATAATTCTTTTAGAGTTCTTAACAAAGGACCTTGAAATCATAGCCTTGACTTGTTTGTAGTCCTTGGGCATCATTTCACTTTGAAAATCTTTTGCCCGTTGGAAAGACTAGAGATGAGAAACAATTTTATTTTCCAATGTAGTTATCCTAGGCTTCTCTATATTCGCTCTAATATTGACTTGCAAATGGACAAGTACTTTCTTGAGTCTCATTATTAACGTGCCTTATCATAAAGATCAGTGGACATTGTGAATATATCATCTGAAAAGTCATCTTGCCAAGGTCCATAAATTCATTAGGTATTTATTATCTCACTTTAAATTTACCATAGGCCAAAGTTTTATATTTATTGTTACAAAACACATCACCATTTTTTTCCAGCATCCATGATAATTTCAGCACTTTTTCAATTTTTAGTAATAATTCTCTTGCATTTTTCTGTCTTTTGTAAGAACTTTCAGCCTCTGACTACCACCTCATTGTAGATCAAGTACCATATATTTTAGGTTTCTGTTATATATATATATATATATATATTTATAATTATATATTAATATATATGTATTACTAATACTGAACTTCTAGGCACAGTTTTCCTATCAATTAGTTATTGTCACATAAAAAGCCACCCCCAGCTCATTGGTTTAGAACATGTGCATATGTTATTGCTTACTAGACTATGGGTCGGGTGGAGGGTCCTATAGATTTGTAGTAGGTTTGATTGATCTGCCATCTTTTTCACCAGTTGTTACTATCTCCTTAAGAGTAAGGCTACCAGCTACTCCCCTGTTTGTGTTCTAAGCCTGCCTGAGAGGTGTGAGCTGTTGACTGGAGATGGAACTTGGAATTTCTTGAGTGGATGTATGGTATTACCTGTCACAGGTGCTTGTCTTCCACAGCTAATTCTGTGTCCTCTGAGCTTGCACCTGAATTTCTCAGATGTCCTTCCTAATCGTGTAATGACTATTGCGTATAGTGATCTTGAGATGGTCTAACAGCCTGTCTGTAGCCATAGCCCATAAAATGTATTAAACAAAAAATTCTGCAGACATTTTGTTGACACATGTTAAATATTCAAACAATTTGAAACATAAACTGCAAAACCATCTCCTTCCCTCATACTCTATAAAGATCTCCCTCAAAAAGTTTATGATAGTGTCACATACTTGAAACAAAAAGCTAAGAATTTCATGAGAGTGAAAGTTAACATTTAAATCTATCATTGAATGGTAGAAAGCTCAAGGCATTTAAACTTTTAAGCCTCAGAAAGGATGAGACTTTTTAATGTTTTGAGGCAGGAGAATATCATCATTAAATAAATATTTAAAGATTAAGGGATTCCCTGATGGTCCAGTGGTTAGGACTCCATGCTTCCATTGCAGGGGGCACAGGTTTGATTGCTGGTCAGGGAAATAATATCCTGCATGCTACATGGCATAAAAAAATCAATAATATTAAAATATAAAAAAAGATTAGCTTGGTATAATAGGTAGTTTAGAATGAAGGAAGTGGATAGATATATTGTGTCAAACATGAAAAGATTAGTTCACACAGGAATTAAAGTATACATAAGCCATACATTTCATTGGTAATTAATTAATTAATTCAACAAACACTTGTTGAATATATATAAATTGTTGGGCATTGTGCAAAGCATGAGAGCTACAAGATGAATTAGAATTAATATCACTTTCAAGAAGGAGAGAATTATAGAATAAATCTTATACACAAAATATGAGAAGGTATTCAGAAGTCAGCATTGTAGGTGACAATAAAGTACTATAAATATTTATTCTTAGGGAAACCAGTCTTATTCCTAGAGTTTTAGAATTATTATAATGTGTAGGTTAATTATGAATAGAAAGTGGTTTATTTCTTTTATCCTAATACATGAAAATACAAATTGATAGATAATTTTGTGTAAAGACATAAAATTAAGTTTATTATTTGGCTTGAAGCTACATGACAAGTGGTGGAAAGTATGCACTGTTATTAATGTGAACATGTAATGTGTGTATAATGTCACCTTTATGCTAAACCAAAACAGATGACTGTGATCTAAATCCAGATCTCATATTTAAGTGTTTTGGAATTTCACAACAATTTCTGGGCTGGAAATGTGCTAAATAGTTAAAAGATATTTTGAGACAGCTGAGTCATTTTATCTTATACTCTAGTCTAATTTCATAATGCTAGAATTTTATACATATGAATAGAATAAATATCATATGCATCTAAGAATTTTTCCCTTTCTATGCTGTTTGTTCTGTTTTCTTGTTTTTTGCGTTTTCATTTCTGTACTGCTCCTCCTTATTTCATTGTTACCTTTTTCACCCCCCTCAATTTTTCCCTTTTTATTCTGTTCTTTTTTCCCCTTTTTTCTCAATACTGTCACCTTTTTCTTTCAGTTTCCTATTCTCCTTTTCTCCCTTCTTTCTCATGCTTTCCTTCTTGCCTCAACAGTTTGTCAGCAATGTTCTCTTATTTTTTAAATATAATGATAGATTATGTCAATTCTAAATTAATAAAATATGTAGTAGCTATTAGTACAAGCAATTATGAACTGATTGGAAAAAAAATACTTGAGGATGTTTTCACACACAGTAAGTGCATGCTACTTAGGTTGTATGAAGCTTGACTTTCAGAGAAAAGATTCATAATAAATGTTTGAATGAATATTGAGAATCTTAATATCCTATATGCATTTTAAAATCCTCATTTCAAGTTCTCTGGCATAAATCAAAATAATCAAGTTAATAAATCATAATAATTTAAAAAATGCATTATGATGCATTTTATGATGCATTCTACTGCTGGGAAATGGCTTCCTAGGTGGTGCTAGTGGTAAAGAACATGGCTGTCAATGCAGGAGACATAAGAGATGCAGGTACGATTTCTTGGTTGGGAAGATCCCCTGGAGGAGGGCATGGCAACCCACTCCAGTATTCTTGCCTGGAGAATTCCATGGACAGAGGAGCCTGGTGGTCTGCAGTCCATCGGGTTGCAAAGAGTTGGACATGATTGAAGCAACTTACCATGGCAGGGCACTGCTGTGAAAATACGTTTAATTTATTGGCAAGATTACTTAAGTCAGATTAACAAGTTTGAGCTCCTACCATGTGTGAGAAGTAGCCTAGGGAACAGGATATGTTATTGGATATTATCTTTAAGAAGTTCATACTGTGAAGTTTTAAAAAGGTTTGGTTGCATGTGAGTGCACATTAGGGCATGAATGGGAGATAAATGAGATGGTAACTACATTAATTTACTTATCTAATGTTTAATATTAAGCCTCTGCTACTTGCTGGGCACTGTGCTAGGTATTAGAGGGATGCAGAGAGGAATAAAGGTGGGCACTGATCGGAAAGTTTTACAGACTCACAGGGGGAGACAGCTGTGTCAATAAGTTTAACCAAATACAAAAACAGAGACAGATAGTCACCATGAGGGCACTGGTCTTTTCTTTATTGATTAATAGAGAATGTTAGAGAATGCTGTTGTTGTTAGGTATTAAAGGAGATGGAGAAGTAACATTTATTAAGCAGTTGCTGCTGCTGCTGCTGGTGGTAAGTCGCTTCAGTCGTGTCCGACTCTGTGCGACCCCATAGACGGCAGCCCACCAGGCTCCCCCGTCCCTGGGATTCTCCAGGCAAGAACACTGGAGCGGGGTGCCATTTCCTTCTCCAATGCATGAAAGTGAAGTCGCTCAGTTGTGTCCGACTCCTGGCGACCCCGTGGACTGCAGCCTGCCAGGCTCCTCCATCCGTGGGATTTTCCAGGCAAGAGTACTGGAGTGGGTTGCCATTGCCTTCTCCGATTAAGCAGTTACTACTTTACAAATACTTAGGTAGACTCTGTAGATATTTAATCTCTTCTGATCCTCCTAATAATGTTATAAATCCACTTGTATAGATTCAGGAGGTGAGGCTCACAATAATTGTGGCTTGTCACATTAGTAAATGGAAGAGACAGAATTCGAACCCAAATCCTTTTGACTTTTAAGATAGTATCATTTCTATTATTGTTTTCAAGAGTCTGCACTTCATTTGACCCTTGTTGGAAAATAGTATGGCTGTAATATAATAGTATGATTTGAGATATCCAGTCATATTGAAAATAAATTATACTCTGGACAGTAAGTAATAGTAAGGTTCTATGCTGGGTGGAATTAAATAGCTTTCTTAATGACTTTTTAGTTAAAAATTAAGTCAGATTGCCAAGAAATAGAGCGTGAAGGAATTGGAGACATTCTGTATCCTCATCACTTAATGTAGCTGGACATCTTGGACCAGATGAAGGTTGTCAAATATTTTACCATTTTTATTACTGTGAGTTGGATTTCTTACAAGTTCTTCACATTAAAATAAGGATTTCCATGCTACTAATGAAATTTTAGAGGAGGTCTCACTATTGGGTTCAGACTCTGTTTCATTTATTGAAAGATTCACTTTTCTCATTAAAAAGAAAGTCTTTATAGTTTAAAATTTTGGTGATTCTTTATCAACTCCTAAAACTGAAGGTGGTATTTATAATTTTTCTAAGAATTTTCCTTTGATAATCTCATATTTGAGAAACATGTGAGAAGGACACGGGACCATGGCCCTTTTATGTTAGAAAGCACTCTAGAGACCACTTGATCATATAACCTTGCCTTTAACATAAGAAAACAGAGACCTAATCCAGTTAAATGACGGGATCGAGATTGTATAATTTGTTCCTAATGTGATAGGAACTGGAAAGGCCTCTTTGTCCAGTGCTCTTTCAGTGCAGAGGAACATTGAAATTCCTTCTTGATTCTTGAATTTGTCTTCCCTGAGCGTTTATTTTTAGGTATCTTTGCCTCATGACTGAATCATTTTGTGATGGGAAATGTCTATAATGAATTCATCAATCAGATGGAGGTGTTCCTTTTTCTTGGGCAGTATATATTATGGGAATCCAGTAGTGCAGACAAAAGAAATGGTTAGTGCCAAGCTGTCTTTTGGGGCATTCATTTGGTAAGGCTATGTGGAAAATGAGGATCATTTTTCTCCTAAAGAGATTGTACAATTTACATCGTCTTGGAATCCACAGAGAAACTTGGTAAATACTATAAATATTTCCTCTGGAAGCAGATGTATGTTAAGATGTGTGTTTTTCAAGTTAGCTGCATCATAAATACTTTATATACTGTATTTAAATCCAAATTATAGTTCTCTAAATTACTTTTAAATATACGAAAAGGGGAAGGTCTTAAGGCAAAAATATTCCTGTTCATAGTAATGTGAAGTAAATTACCTTGTAAATTTTTTAAATTTTCCCAAGATACAAATAACATAAACCCTGAAAAACCAAGCAAGTGCATAGTCTTTATTATTATTATTCATTTATTTATTCAGCAAACCTTTTTGAGCACCTGGAATGGCTAGCTGCTGGAAGTCCCAGGCTAAATCTGTAGTCTCTCAGCCCTTGTCAGCCACCCTCCCCATCAATTCCTGCTCTGGGCACCAGCATCCTTCAAAGCCTTCAACCCCTAAGCCTCCTGCCATCTCCTAGCATTTGTACATCTGTTTCCTTTGCCTACTCCCTTCTTCTCCTTGCTTGGGGGTAACTCCTACTCATCCCTGTGATGGCAGAAAGAATTCCCTGATCCCCCGATCCCATTGCTCTATGCTATTATAATTCATCTTCATCTTTAGAGTGAAATGTTTGTTTAACCCTAAGATGCAGGTATCTATATTTAACCCTAAGGAAGTATCTATGTGTGTTTTTTTAGCCATCAGTTTCTCATGACTTACAGATGCTCAGTGTCTTTTGAATGAATAAAATTTGTCTTCTGAGACCTATCGGCTATTTGGGTTTACAGTTTAAAAAAATCTAGTAAAAGATGAAAATGTGGATATATGAAGTAAATGAATTACCTTTATGAGGGGAAAATGAGGTAGTTGAGGGAGGCTTCTCAAGAGGAGAGATACCTAAGCTCCATCCTGAAGAATGCCCAAGAATTTGCCAGAAGAGGAACATGAATGAGGAGTCCTGCGTTTTATATTGAGGGAAATGTAAGAGCAAAGACTGAAAAATAGGAAGAATATGGCATGTTTATCTAAAGATACTGCTTTTGTATCAGTGTTACCAAAATCAATACTGTACTGTTGTCTTACATATAGAACTTTAACAGCACCTCTTCAATAAAAAAGGATTTATACACTCAGTATTCTGAAAGAACAGATTCATATCTTCCTAGCTTGTGAAGCAATTTCCTCTCCATGAGATTGTTCTGAAAAATTCACCTTAAAAAATATCAAGGAAGGAGCAGGTGGGGCATTTCACAGCTTGAATAAAAAGGTAGTACATAAGAAAAATTATTCTCTAAAAATATTTAAAAATGAGTTTCTCTGTTTACTTAAAGTAGAAAATTCAGATATCCCATCATATGAAATGCATTCATTGTATTGAAAAGGTATCCATTTTAGATGTAGGAAATAATAGAAGCAAAAAGTTATACCTCTATCAGAGGTTCTTCCTTTGACAAAGCAAGATTCATTTACCTTCCTTCCCACTCTCACCACCCTAGGTTCCAAAGCCTTTTTTTATTCTTTGTGTACATATGAATTTGTCTACACTGACTACACAAATAGAGAATTGGTTACTAACTGCCTCACTGAAGCTATTTATAATGAACTAAAGAAGAGATCATTGGGACAAATGAGGTACAGACTGCCAAATCATCGCTGAGTTTGTCCCATCATGCTAATAGCATATCTGTAGAGATCAGTTTATGTTTGGCTTTGTTATGTGACTGCTGTTTTCATTATCAAACTTATGGATGTACATAACAATTACATCTTACATATTTTATTTCATATAATCTCATGGTTACATGTTCTGTCTCTATTCAGAATGATATCAGTTCACTTCTGTATTCCACAGACTCTTCTTGAATTGGTTTGGAAGATATTCATATTTTTTAAAATGTTCTCAAATTATCATTTATTGGGCAACTTTTATGAGCATGACATTGTTGCTGGTTCTCTTCTTAATTGTCTTATTTTATTTTCACAGTAACCTGTGTATTAGACATTATTTTACAGTTATATCGTACAGTTACATCATAACACTGTGCTTTTCAGTAGCTGTGGAAAAGAAGTACTCATTTATTCCATTGCATTCTCTATTGTTCCTAGACAATAATGATTTATAACAGTGATTTGTATCATTGAGCCTTTATTGTGTGGCAGGCCCTAAATGTTTTACATATATTAATTTAAGCAATCCTCCCTATAATGGTATAGTGTCTAGCCTATAATTAGCAAGTTAGATGAGGAAGCTGAGGGCACAGACTATTTAAATAATTCTTCTAAGATCACAAAGCTAGTGAGCGATAGAGTCCAGATTTAAGTCCAGAATCCATCAAAGTATATTGTCTTTTATGGTATTGGATTGTCTTGTGATGACTACCTACTGGCTGGTGTGTGGGTAAAAGAAGAGAGATCAGATGAAAGAGACAATCTGTTTGTGATTGAGATGAACCTAAAAGTAATTGGGCAGAGAGCTCTATGCTACTTTCATTTGTCGTTTTTATTTAGTTGCCCAGTTGTGTCTGACTCTTTTGTTACCCCAGGGATTTGAGAACTTCCAGGCGAGATACAGGAGTGGGTTGCTATTTCCCTTCTCCAGGCGATCTTCCTGACACAGGGATCAAACCCTCATTGCCTGCCTCCAGCTCCTGAACAGGTTCTTTACCTGTGAGCACTGGGGAAGCCCAGATACTAGGTAGCAAATACTTTCAGTTCCTTTATTTTATATAAGCCCTGTATTACTTGGCATATTTGTTATTTAGTCGCTAAGTTGTATCCAAATATTTGTGACACCATGGATCACAGCACACCAGGCTTTCCTGTCCTTCAGTTTCTCCTGGAGTTTGCTTGAACTCATGTCCATTGAGTTGACAATGCCATCCAACCATCTTATCCTCTGTCACCCCCTTCTCCTCCTGCCGTCAATGTTTCTCAGCACCAGGATCTTTTCCAATGCTCTTCTCATTAGGTGGCCAAAGTATAGGAGTTTCAGCTTCAGCATCGGTCCTTCAAATGAATATTCAGTATTGATTTCCTTTAGGATTGACTGGTTTGATCTCCTTGCTGTCCAAGGGACTCTCAAGAGTCTTCTCCAGCACCACAGATTGACAGCATCAACTCTTTGGCACTCAGCCTTCTCTATGGTCCAACTTGCACATCCATACGTGACTATTGGAAAAATCATAGCTTTGACTATTCAGTACACACAGACACACACAGACACACACACACACACACACACAGACACACACACACACACACATATCCTAGAGGAACAAATCTGTTTATTGTGTCCTTAGCATTCTACTGGGAACTGAAGCTAGAGGAGGGAACAGTGAGACAACTATATACATCCTTCACCTCTCCATTATAAGACCTCATCATATGAGAATGTGTGCTTATTTGCCTGAATTCTCCACTATAACCTTTTTGAGGGCAGAACCCAAGTCTTACTCATTATGCTTACTCCAGAACCCAGCAAACTGCAAATCCTTGCCAAAGAACAAGTACTCTATTGATATTTGTTGACTGAGAAAAAAGGGAAGGAAGGAAATGAATGAAAAAACAAAGGCAATAATGTGTTAAGATTCCATAGACCACAAACATTAAGTTCTATTACTTTCATTCAAATTCTTTATTTAAATTTCTTAATTTTAATGGTGCTTGTGACAAAGTGTGACAGCATTGTCAGTGTTATAGCAGTCTTCATTAGAATTGTTAGCTCAGTCGCTCAGTCATTTCCGACTCTTTGCAACCCCATGGACTGCAGCACAGCAGGCCTCCCCGTCCATCACCAACTCACAGAACTTCCTCAAACTCATGTCCATCCCCTTGGTTGGAGTGGGTGATGCCGTCCAACCATCTCATTCTCTGTTGTCCCCTTCTCCTCATGCCTTCAATCTTTCCCAGCATCATGGTCTTTTCCAGTGAGTCAGTTCTTCATATCAGGTGGTCAAAGTATTGGAGTATCAGCTTCAGCATCAGTCCTTCAATGAATATTCAGGACTGATTTCCTTTAGGATGGACTGGCTGGATCTCCTTGCAGTCCAAGGAACTCTCAAGAGTCTTCTCCAACACCATGCTTCAAAAGCATCAATTCTTTGGCGCTCAGCTTTCTTTAAGGTCCAACTCTCACATCCATACATGACTAGCTGGACCTTTGTTGGCAAAGTAATGTCTCTGGTTTTTAATCTGCTGTCTAGGTTTGTCACAGCTTTTCTTCCAAGAAGCAACCATCTTTTAATTTCATGGCTGCAGTCACCATCTGCAGTCATTTTGGAGCCCAAGAAAATAAAGTCTCTCCCTGTTTCCATTGTTTCCCCTTCTATTTGCTATGAAGTGATGGGATTGGATGCCATGATTTAGTTTTTG
Source organism: Cervus canadensis (assembly GCF_019320065.1). Taxonomy (NCBI): domain Eukaryota; kingdom Metazoa; phylum Chordata; class Mammalia; order Artiodactyla; family Cervidae; genus Cervus; species Cervus canadensis. Next base: position 43,697,769 of record NC_057387.1, read on the forward strand.
AATGCTTAGGTTTTTTTTTAAATTAATTAATTTATTTTAATTTGAGGCTAATTACTTTACAATATTGTAGTGGTTTGTGCCATACATTGACATGAAGCAGCCATGGGTATACATGTGTTCCCCATCCCAAACCCCCCTCCCTCCCCATCCCATCCCTCTGAGTCATCCCAGTGCACCAGCCCTGAGCACCCTGTCTCATGCATCAAACCTGGACTGGTGATCTATTTCACATATGATAATATATATGTTTCAATGCTATTCTCTCAAATCATCCCACCTTGCCTTCTCCCACTGAGTTCAAAAGTCTGTTCTTTACATCTGTGTCTCTTTTGCTGTCTCACATATAGGGTTATTGTTACCATCTTTCTAAATTCCATATGTATGTGTTAATATACTGTATTGGGGTTTTCTTTCTGACTTACTTCATTCTGTATGATAGGCTCCAGGTTCATCCACCTCATTAGAACTGATTCAAATGCATTCTTTTTAATAGGTGAGTAATATTCCATTGTGTATATGTACCACAGCTTTCTTATCCATTCATCTGACGATGGACATCTAGGTTGCTTCCATGTTCTGGCTATTTTAAACAGTGTGGCGATGAACATTGGGGTACATGTGTCTCTTTCAATTCTGATTTCCTCCATGTGTATGCCCAGCAGTGGGATTGATGGGTTATATGGCAGTTCTATTTCCAGTTTTTTAGGGAATTCCCACACTGTTCTCCATAGTGGCTATAATAGTTTGCATTCCCACCAACAGTGTAAGAGGGTTCCCTTTTCTCCACACCCCTTCTAGCATTTATTGTTTGCAGACTTTGGATAGCAGCCATTCTGACCTGTGTGAGATGGTACCTCATTGTGGTTTTGATTTGCATTTCTCTGATAATGAGTGGTGTTGAGCATCTTTTCATGTGTTTGTTAGCCATCTATATGTCTTCTTTGGATAACTGTCTGTTTAGTTCTTTGCCCCATTTTTGATTGGGTCATTTATTTTTCTGGAATTGAGCTGCATGAGCTGCCTGTATATTTTTGAGACTAATTCTTTGTCAGTTGCTTCGTTTGCTATTATTTTCTCCCCTTCTGAAGGCTGTCTTTTCACCTTGCTTCATTGTGCAAAAGCTTTTAAGTTTAATCAGGTCCCATTTGTTTATTTCTGCTTTTATTTCCAATACTCTGGGAGGTGGGTCATAGAGGATCTTGCTGTGATTTATGTCAGAGAGTGTTTTGCCTATGTTTTCCTCTAGGAGTTTTATAGTTTCCAGTCTTACATTTAGATCTTTATTCTATTTTGAGTTTATTTTTGTGTATGGTGTTAGAAAGTGTTCTAGTTTCATTCTTTTACAAGTAGTTGACCAGTTTTCCCAGCACCACTTGTTAAAGAGATTGTCTTTTCTCCATTGTATATCCTTGCCTCCTTTGTCAAAGATAAGGTGTCCAAAATTACAAGTAGTTGACCAGTTTTCCCAGCACCACTTGTTAAAGAGATTGTCTTTTCTCCATTGTATATCCTTGCCTCCTTTGTCAAAGATAAGGTGTCCAAAAAATGTGGAACGCTTCACGAATTTGCATGTCATCCTTGTTCAGGGGCCTTGCCAATCTTCTCTGTATCGTCCCAATTTTAGTGTATGTGCTGCCAAAGCAAGCACTGAATGTTCAGTTTTAAGCCAGCTTTTTGACTGTCCTCTTTCAGTTTCAAGGGGCTCTTTAGTTCCTTTTTACTTTCTTCCATAGGGTGGTGTCATCTGCATATCTGAGGTTATTGATATTTCTCCTGGCAAACTTGATTCCAGCTTGTGCTTCATCCATCCTGGCATTTCACTTGATGTACTCTGCGTGGAAGTTAAATAAGCAGGGTGACAATATATAGCCTCGATGTACTCCTTTCCTAATTTGGAACCAGTCTGTTCCATGTCTGTTTCTAACTGTTGCTTCTTGACCTTCCTGCAGATTTCTCAGGAGGCAGGTCAAGTGGTCTGGTATTCCCATCTCTTTCAGAATTTTCCACAGTTTATTGCGATCCACACAGTCAAAGGGTTTAGCATAGTCAATAAAGCAATAGTGGATGTTCTTCTACAACTCTCTTGCTTTTTTGATGATCCAACAGATGTTGGCAATTTGATCTCTGGTTCCTCTGCCTTTTCTAAACCTAACTTGGACAGCTGGAAATTCTAGGTTCATGTATTGTTAAAGCCTGGCTTGGAGAATTTTGAGCATTACTTTGCTAGCGTGTGAGATGAGTGCAATTGTGTGGTAGTTTGAGCATTCTTTGGGATTGCCTTTCTTTGGGATTGGAATGAAAACTGACCTTTTCCAGTCCTGTGGCCACTGCTGAGTTTTCCAAATTTGCTGGCATATTGAGTGCAGCACTTTCACAGCATCATCTTTCAGGATTTGAAATAGCTCAACTGGAATTTCATCGCCTCCAGTAGCTTTGTTCATAGGGATGCTTCCTAAGACCCACTTGACTTCAGACTAGAGGATGTCTGGCTCTAGGTGAGTGATCACACCATCATGGTTATCTGAGTCATGAAGATTTTTTTTTTTTGGTATAGTTCTGTGTAATTTTGCCACCTCTTCTTAGTATCTTCAGCTTCTGTTAGGTCCCTACCATTTCTGTCCTTTATTGTGCCCATCTTTGCATGAAATGTTCCCTGGTATCTCTAATTTTCTTGAAGAGATCTCTAGTCTTTCTCATTCTATTGTTTTCCTCTGTTTCTTTGCACTGATCACTAAAGAAGGCTTCCTTATTTCTCCTTGCTAGTCTTTGGACTCTGAATTCAGATGGGTATATCTTTCCTTTTCTCCTTTGCCTTTAACGTCTCTTCTTTTCTCACCTATTTGTAATTCCTCCTCAGACAACCATTTTGACTTTTTGCATTTCTTTTTTCTTGGTGATGGTCCTCTTGTACACTGTCACAAACCTCTGTCCGTAGTTCTTCAGGCACTCTATCAGAGCTAATCCCTTGAATCTATTTGTTACTTTCACTGTATCGTAAGGAATTTGATTAGAAGTGTAGTCAATGGAATTTTCTGTGTTTACAAAAATTTATATGATTTGTCTTTAGTTTTTTATTTTCCTGCTTTTAGAGTTTAAATAATATGCTGTAGGCAGCTAATTTTGGTGACTGTGTTCAAGATATTATATCTGAACATTGTATCCTTTGGCTTCTAGGCTAATTTTTTTCAAAATATTCTAATAATGATCAGACTATCATCACATTAGTTCATTTCCAGGCAGTGCTATTGCCTGAAACCCTGGTCCACCTTAAGATATGAATTAAATTAAGAAGATTAAACATTTATATTCTTATCTGTTTTTCTCTCATATTCATTAATTTCCTGAAATTTCTCCATATTCTTCATGTGAGATGTCATCATTGACTCTTAGACATTAAACTCCCAAGGACTGAAATAGTGTCTAAGTCACTCTATACAAAACCTAGTGGGAAGTAATAGTGGACTGGACAACATCTTTTTGTTTGTTTGTTTGTTTGTTTGGACAACATCTTTAATGGAGCAATTTTGATCTTACCTGGAGTCTCTTTATCTAATATATAATGTTGCAAATGCTATTTAGTGACAGAAAGATTTTAGACTGGTAATGATTGTAGATGTTGAATACATGTTATCTATTTTGACTCATGTTAGTGATATCTTTAGGTTATTTCTAATTGTTTTCCTTTATCTATCTGGTATTTTTATTGATAAGATTAATCTTAGTGATCTCTGTAGGTAGTTTAGTATAAAAAATGCTTTGTAAAGGATTACATGATCTGTAAGTATTATTGCTGGGTATGTTATAAAGCAGATAAGGAGTTTTGTTAAATTGCATTTGAAACCAGCCATGTGTGGCATATATTGTATAAGAAGGTCTACAACATATATGGTTTTTTTATTGTATCAGAAACTTTCTCAAATTCTCACTGTGACTATCACTATGGAAACTACTGCAGAAATGAAATTATGATACCCACAGTCTTGACTTTGGAGAACATCAGACCTGGATAAGAGTCCTCAATCTGGCTTTCCAGTCCACAACCTGGAGGCAAGCCCTGACTTTACCATACACTATTATGATTTTAGAAGAGAAAATTGGGAATCACAGGCCTTTGAGAAATGTCTCTTAACTTTGTTTAAAATTGGGGTATAGTTGCCTTACAATATTATGTTAGTTTCTGCTGTACAATGAAGTGAATCAGCTACATGTATACATACATCCTCTCTCTCTTGGGCCTCCCCCTCCCCCATCTCACCCTTCTAGGTCACCACGAAGCATGGAGCTGAGCTCCCCGTGCTGTATATCAGGTTCCCACTGGCTGTCTGTCTTACACATGGAAGGGTATATATGTCAGTCCCAATCTCCCAATTCATCACAGTTCCCCTTCCCCACCCCATGTCCATATGTCCATTCTCTAAGTCTGTGTGTCTATTCCTACTCTGCACATCGGTTCCTCTGTGCCATTTTTCTAGATTCCATATGTATGCATGAATATGTGATATTTGTTTTTCTCTTTATGAGTTACTTCACTCTGTAGAGAGACTTTTGGTTCATCCACATCTCTACAAATGACCCAGTTTCATTCCTTTTATGTCTGTTAGCTTAATGATCACCAGGATCACAGAAATAGACAATAAAATATTTCACACCTAAATCAGAGAAGAAAATTTTGTGCCTTGCTATCTTTAAAATGAGAATAAAAAGTTTCTACCGCATCAGATTCTCATAAAGCCATAGTGAATTAATATTTATGTCTACCTCACTGAGTGGTTATGAAAATTAAATGGGTTAGTATTTATAAAACACATAGGCTACAACTGACATATGGCAACTCCTACGTATTTACTAGATAAACTGAAACAAATATAAATATCTTTTACTGTAAACATATATTATTTACATAAGTTTGAAAGGAAGTTATTAAAATTATTTTCCCATCATTAAAAAAAATGACTGGTACATTTCCAAAATTCTGGTTGGCTTTTTCAGCCAATTTAAAATTAATTTATTTCCAAGCAGACCTACAACAAAGACAAGGAACGCTACCATTTTCTCAGTAGAGAAGGATTCAGAGAGGCCAGAAAATCAACTGTTAGTGTCCAGTGTGATCATTACTTTCATAAAGGAATCCACAGGGTGCTCTGGCAGATGAAAATGGTAAGAACCAGGGGGCTCCATGAGAGACATTGGAGATGAATTCTGCCGCTCTTTAGGCAAGGGAAGATAGTGTTGGAATACACAGAGGTTGAAAAGTGATGACCTGGTCACAGAAATACAGAGATCTAGAGTCAGTCAGTTGTTGCAGCTGGAGCTGGAGGAATGCAGTCGGCCGGGGCCAAGTTCAAAGGCCACTGTACTCGATGCCAGTTCTCCTTTTAAGCAAGAGCATGTCATAATCAGTTATGGGTTTTAAAAAGATCAGCAGGATTGTGTGTAATACTTAAATTTTTTTTGTGCTGAATGCAGTTTTCTTTTACTTAAAATTTTTTTGTGCTGAATGCGGTTTTCTTTTACTTAGGGTAATCAACATAGATTTAACTATGTAAAAGGAATGAGTATTTAAATTTTAAGTATGTTTTAAAGCTTTTACTTTTAAATAAGGAGAAGTGACATTATTTTTATAAAGTGAAGCTTTTAGACAAATTTTTATGGGCTCTACAATGAAACTGAATGCTAGCACCAATAGGAGGAAAATTCAAGGATGGTGCTTGCTTTCCATATTTGTCTTTTTATCACCTCAAGTATTGCAATAACTGTTTCACTTACAAAGACAAAAATGCTGGACAAAATTATCTTTTACATGAAGTAAGTCCGGTATATTTTTAAATCAATATCTTCCATACATATTTACACAAATGTTCCTTTTTTGTGATCAATATATCCCACATATCTGGGAATTGTATTTTATTTATAGATTATTCTGTTTGACTTTGTTTCTCTTTTACATGTTTATTAGAAATCAGATAAAAATCTGACAACATTACTGTTATTCTTATATTTTTCCTGAAATTACCTGCAAATTCATAAATTATAAAGCTTTTTTAGTTTTGAAATTTGCTGAAAATTTTGCTTTAAAAACATCTATGACTAATATAAATTACTTTTTTTGGTTGGCCTTCCTAAGGGGGCTTCATGGACATTAAGATAAACATATAACAGGTGTTTCAAAGTTTGAAAATATAATGTGCACATCATATGGATATGTTACGAAAAAGAATGTCTTCTTTCTAAGAAGCCTGGAAGGATTCTCAATATAAATCAAAGAGTTTATAACACTACTGGGGAAATAGTCCAGGTGAAGTAAGATTATTGAGTAGTAGGAAAGCTATAATAAAAACTGTCAGTACTGTCACCCTGTTCTCTTTAAGGTCTGTAAAGGATCAAAAGTGTATTGAGCATCATGTAACAGCTGTCTAGAATGTGAGGGGAACCACAGCTGTGCTTAGCAATAAATATGCTGGTTTGAAAAATAATTACATATGGCTTGTTGTAGTTAAATTAATAATAGCAGGTTAAACTGTAGATGTGTTGCAAATCTTGGATTTTTCAAAATGACTACATGCTTAACTAAAGGTGTTGTTGTTGTTGTTAGTTGCTCAATCATGTTCGACTCCTTGTGACCCATGGACCACAGCCTGTCAGACTCCTCCATCCATGGTATTTTCCAGGCAAGAATACTGGAGCGGGTTGCCATTTCCTTCTCCAGACTAAGCATGTGATTGATCTTTATTATGAGTGTATGTGATCGCATGTATATTCAATCAGTTCAGTTCAGTTCAGTTGCTCAGTCATGTCTCTTTGCGACCCCATGGACTGCAGCACACCAGGCTTCCCTGTCCATCACCTTATTCAAATTTAAATGGTATATAAATCATATATATTTTCTTAATTGTTAACAGATATCTAAGGAAATATTTTATTTGTTCGTAGGTAGCATATTTTGTTAGGGCAAATTGCTACTCTACCCTGGAGGGTAAGAAATACTCTGTCACCATCTCTTCAGGTGATAGCAATGGAAAAGGGAAAGGGAGAAATATGCCTTACACAGGCATTGATAAATACAGAAGTACTGACAGGTAATATGTGGTTCAGCAAGAAAGGAAAGCCTCTTTCACAAAGATTCTCATATTTACTCATTGCTTTCATTACTTGCTCAAGTATACATTCATACAAAGATAGACTTTTAGTTAGGATATATCCATTTTTCAAAAGCTCAAACCTCACAGTATATTGAATTGCCCAACCTATCATCTTTAATTTAACTTATTTTGGGGAGGAGAGTATGTTTGCCTCATACTATTAGCATAAAGAAACAACAAGAAGCCTCAAGAGGAAAGGATTCTGTATAAATAACACTGGATCGCTGATGAGATTGACATGCATTTTAGCAGTTTGATCCCTGAAGAAATGCAGTAACAGGAATTTTCCATAAGCATCTGTGAGCAACTGTACATGTGCCAGCTTCAAGCATAGATACGGAGAACCAATGATGGGTTATTCTCTCTGCCCTGGTTGAACCCATAGTCTGTTTTTTTTTTTTTTAATGAATGATATTAGGCAGTAGATGTTCTTTTCCCCTCATTCCATCCCCTCATTCCTCTCATTTATTCCTGCCATATTACTGGGCAGGTTAAATGCACCTTGTATAGTAGCTGCTATGTGGAATATGGAGAACCACATATGCATCTGAAACTTGATCTCAGTATTAAGCTCTGGTAGACTCATTGGTCCATGGTAAAATCCTACTTATTCTGCAGTCTCCATCATAAGTATCTGTTTGAGAAGGCTCTCTGATTTTCCTGAAATGTAAATACTGTTTGCTTCTTCTGAAATCTCATAAGGAGAATATGAAGATTTAAAGCATATGTTCATGTTGGTCAGAAATCCACTTTAATATATTTAAATATATGTTTAAATATATATGTTTAATATATGTAAATAACTATAAAACATACTATGATTCTTCACTGACCCCTTTCACATTAAAGGAGAGAAAGCAATACATAACTTTTCAGAGAATTTTGAGAATTATTGAGAATGACTGTTAAATAGCTAAAGGAGTACATACTATTTGGTGTAAGTGTGTAATATTTTAACATTCTCACAACAAACCTCTGAGGTATAAATTATTATCTCCATTTGCATATGAGAAAACGGATCCTCAGAGAGGTTAGGTCATTTACCTAACGTCTTAACACCAGTAAAGCTAAGTCAAGAATTAAATGTGGACATCAAAACCCAAAACTTGTTCTTTAATCTCTATGCTGTGCTTTCTGGGTTAATAACTTAAAGGCTTTGTACAAACAAGCAGATCTGATCACTTAGTAATTAATATTTGTGTACATGTAAGTCTAGGTGTATGCACACACACTATGTGTCATACATGTATGCTTTGTATTATCTGACTTGTTTGTGCTGGCTATATCTCATATAAATAAAGTAACCCAGACCACCTGACCTGCCACTTGAGAAACCTGTATGCAGGTAAGGAAGCAACAGTTAGAACTGGACATGGAACAACAGACTGGTTCCAAATAGGAAAAGGAGTACATCAAGGCTGTATATTGTCACCCTGCTTATTTAACTTATATGCAGAGTACATCATGAGAAACGCTGGGCTGGAGGAAGCACAAGCTGGAATCAAGATTGCCGGGAGAAATAATAACCTCAAATATGCAGATGACACCACCCTTATGGCAGAAAGTGAAGTAGAACTAAAGAGCCTCTTAATGAAAGTGAAAGAGGAGAGTGAAGAAGTTGGCTTAAAGCTCAACATTCAGAAAACTAAGATCATGTCATCTGGTCCCATCACTTCATGGCAAATAGATGGGGAAACAGTGGAAACAGTGGCTGACTTTATTTTTCTGGGCTCCAAAATCACTGCAGATAGTGATTGCATCCAAGAAATTAAAAGACGCTTACTCCTTGGAAGGAAAGTTATAAATATTAAAGCATATTGAAAAGCATATTGAAAACCAGAGACATTACCTTGTCAACAAAGGTCCATCTAGTCAAGGCTATGGTTTTTCCAGTAGTCATGTATGGATGTAAGAGTTGAACTATAAGGAAAACTGAGCACTGAAGAATTGATGCTTTTGAAACTGTGGTGTTGGAGAAGACTCTTGAGAATCCCTTGAATTGCAAAGAGATCCAACCAGTCCATTCTCAAGGAGATTAGTCCTGGGTATTCATTGGAAGGACTGATGTTGAAGCTGAAACTCCGATACTTTGGCCACCTGATGCGAAGAACTGACTCATTTGAAAAGACCCTGATGCTGGGAAAGATTGAGGGCAGGAGGAGAAGGGGACGACAGAGGATGAGATGGTTGGATGGCATCACCGACTCAATGGACATGAGTTTGGGTAAACTCTGAGAGTTGATGCTGGACAGGGAGGCCTGGCATGCTGCAGTCCATGGGTTTGCAAAGAGTTGGACACGACTGAGCAACTGAACTGAACTGAACCGTATCCAGGTACATGACTTATCATTATCTCATTACTGCAAGGTGGAGGAAGCTCTCTATCTTCTTCTTGAATCTCGCCATCTTCTTCAATCACTTTGAATACTCTCAATCCCTACCATCTTTAAGTTGAATAAAGAATGGTTTCCAAGAGGGTTTTGCCAAGGACACCAGCCCTCCAGGACGTCAAGAAGCACTTTTATCTGTAGTATTCTCTGGTTTTTCGATCAAAGTATACATCTATTATAGCTGCAAGTGGCAAGGATCAAATTATATCATAGATTTTAGGGCCTAGATATCCCCTGGGCAGAGAAACATTTAATAAATACTCTGTTTTGTTCTCTATTCGTTGACTTAAGTGCTTTTGTGTTACTGACCTATTTTTAAAAACTTGTGAATGTGTAATATCACTTCTGATAGTTGTCATATAATAGCCTCCTTTATTCCATTTCAGCAATTCAGTTTGTGAGTTATGACATTGTACTCTGAATAACTTTGTAGCAGAGGGAGATTAGAAAGAGGGTCATTGTTCCTTCACTACTGTAACCTGCATTTGGCAAATAAACATAATTTCTTTAGATTTTGGGGTGTGTATGGTAAGTCAGTTCGGTTATGTCCAACTGTTTGTGACCCTATGGACTGTAACCCTCCAGGCTCATCTGTCCATGTGATTCTCCAGGTGAGAGTATTGGAGTGGGTTGCCATGCCCTCCTGCAGGGCATCTTCCCAACCAGGGAGCAAACCTGCATCTCTTTTACCTCCTTCATTGGCAGGCAGGTTCTTTACCACTCCTGCCATACCTTTAGATTTTGGTATTGGTATTTAAATCTTGGCTTGTTATTTAGTACTTCAATCTCTAGTGCCTTTAAACCCCAGTAGATTCTGAAAACTTTAAGGACTGACTCCACTTCCTTTAATGATGCTTAGTTCTCTTTTCCTACCTAATTAGTGCTGTCTTATGTGTATATGCATGATGTGTGTTTATTTTCTTATAGTGACTTTTCCTGTAGCTTATAATGTACATCGATTCCACCACATTCTTCTTATTCCACTTCTGTACAGCAAAAACAGAAACTTAAAGTCTGTTTTGCTCATGTAAGAAAGAGAAAAATCTAAGTTTAAGAACAATATTCGAAGATACTCATGATGATGGTCTCTTTGTGTAGTAAAATACAACAATATGTTTAAAATTTTCCAGGTGGTACTATGTACTAAGTTCTTACGGAAGTGTCTTATTTGCTTGCAGGATAAGATGCGTGCAAATTAATGGCTTCTTATGCTGTTGAGGTTTTTGTAGCATACGAAGATTTTTAGAAAACTACCTTTCCAGTAGATATGTCTGTATCAAAGCTGTTTAATGTTGTAATAGAATTAGCCTTCAAAATTGTATAATATCATAAAACTCTAATGTTTTCATCTTGACTTGAGAACTCTCTTGAGGAGATGGTTAAGACTACCTTCTGCTTTTTTTTTTTTTCCTTAAACTAAAATTGGACTCCAGGAAAAAGGATACTATAGCTTTCTCTAGCTGAGACTTCTTAACTGCTTTTTTTCTGTCTTCAAATTACTGTGGCAAAAAGGCACTGATAATGCCAAAGGATAAGGTCAATAAAACATCACCTTTTAAAATTTTAACCTGCCTTCATACATGAATGGACTAATCCTGAGTAAAAGATGGTAAATATGTTCTAGTATTTCCTTCAACTGCCTTAGCCACTTGTATCATTATGCCTCTGGGAGATTTCTGGAACCTCAGTATTTTCATCTATGAAGCAGAAATAAAAGTAGTCTTATTAATATTTAAGAATCAGTTACATATGAAGATTAAAAATGAATATTATTTTTTTAATTTTAAGTTCCTTCATGTAATTCAAATTATGCAGAAAATGTAAAACATACTGTTTTTAAGCCATTAGTATTAGAAAACCAATAGTCTTCTGTGTCAGACTATAGAAAGATTATAGAAAACTTTGTGTCTATATTATATTTCTATATTCATGATCATCCAACAAAATGTTTTGAGCATCAATTGTGTGAATTGTGTACTATTCTAAATTTTGCTTCTTTTGAACTGTCTTGAAACATCCACATGTGAATGGAAATTTCTAGTGGATAAATAGCTTTACTTAAAGATATTTTTGTTGTTAACCTATACAATATTAAAAGCCTTAAATCATGAACACCAATGATGTGGTTAAAAAGGCAGAATGGTGCACAGGATGAAAATTTCAGTTACTGTAAATATTTTTGCCATAGCTTTCCAAACCAGTGGAGTGTAGAAACTGGGCCAAGATGCATATTGCTAATTGCTAAGTTGCTTCACTTTTGTCTAACTCTTTGTGACCCAATGGACTATAGCCCTCCAGCTTCATCTGTCCATGGGATTTCCCAGGCAAGAATCCTGGGGTGGGTTGCCATATCCTTCTCCATCTTCCTGACTCAGGAATTGAGCCTATCTCTTACATCTCCTGCATTGGCAGGTGGCTTCTTTACCACTAGCGCCACCTGGGAAGCATATTAGGGGTATTAAAAGTTAGTTTCAAATATGCATGTGTTAATAAGAACTTGTTGTGTAATCAGAGAAACAGAGAAGTATAAGAATGGCTGTTAATGAAATATTGAGAAAGCAGAAAGAATTACTTTGAGCTGAGATGGCCCTTGAGTGTTCGATGTATCATAACATTGGATTGATGTCATGTTTTAAGGATGCCAACTGTCCTTTTTGGGGTCCTTTTATTATGACCATATCTGGGTACCAGATGTATCACTGGGTACCAGTGATACAAGCTGTGAAACTCAGACATAGGTATGACACTTTTAACCTTCATTTCTTGATTCATACTCCTTCCATTCAGTCTGATACTCCATTTTGCCTGGTTTCAGTAGAAATTATTGTGAAGCTAGGGAAGGATATTAGACTGTAGATTTGCCTACACTGGTATTACAGGGTAGAGAAATTACATTGTGTACCCATTGCTGCATTTGAATTAGTTAGACCTTCCAGATAAAGCTGCTGAACATCAAAGATCTTAGGAAAACCAACATCAATATTAAAATAATTTTTAATGTGAATACTAACTTCCTTGTTAGATTATATATCCATTAATATGAATTATACGTAATCTGATGAAGCAATGCTGGCTTGATTGAGCCAATGTATAGCAAATAAAACCCAAAGAGTGCAATGTGAGCTTTAAAATCTGTCAAATATATTTGTGTGATTTTTTTTTTTTACTGGCAAAGAAATTATTTAGACTCAAAGATTAGAAAATTCTTTAATAAGCCTAGGTTACTATTCCAACTGTTATGGATGCTTAACAATAAAAGAAGCAGGTGTCTGTTCTTAAATGTGTGAAGGATGAAATGCTGCTGCTTCTGTTACTCACTATAATTTTTTGGTTTTTGGTATCATAATATAGAATAAAACTCTCCAGCCTCATTGATATTTGGGGAAAGAAATCACAGCTCTCTTTCCCTAGAGAAAGATACTGAATAAATATATCTTTAATAGTTTTTGTCCCTTAAATAGTGGTACTAAATTTTTCATACATTTTTTATGGTGATGTTGAATCATGAAGGATTAACATTATTAGAGATTCTATATTTTGCTTTTTAATGAAATCTATTGTCATGTTCTCTATTAAATATGAAAATGAAAGAAGTTCATCACTAGGAAAAAATCTAAGATGTTTTATTGTTTTAAAATAACTTAATATACTCCTTGTAAATGTAATTATTTGGGGATTAAAAATATTACATGAATGTTTATCTGAATTAAATTTTGCCTCTTACAATGCATTTCAAAATAAACTGCACTATAAATGGATAACTTTGAAACATAAAAGGGGAATTAAATGACTGAAGATAAAAACAAGCGTAATTTAAATGTTAACTTCTAACGAAAAATTTATGTAGAACTGTGGTTTACAATAATTGTTGACATATTCCCCTAAGTACTGTGTCTGTGGTTTTTCATGGTATCAATCATTTAAAGCAATTTAGGTAATACCATTCTGACATGCATTTCTACTATTTTATTTACACCATTTGCCTACATCAGTGCGATGCAGTACCTTTCTGATTTGGTACAGTAAATGCACTCTGTAATATCTATTATGGTTTGGTCAAAGGATAATTTATTGTCAAATAGAAAAATAGGTCAACACTAATGTCACTTGATGATCAACCCCCCCCAAGTGTAATAAAGCATCTCACCAGTATGCATTCCCCTGCAGTGGCTGATGTTTTATTAGGACTACCTGGCTATAGCAGTGGTGTAATTACTGAGCTGTCAGAGTGATAAGTGGGATTAATGGCAGCCTGGTGCACTTTCGTCTGCAGAGCGCTTAGAGAATTGCAAGATGGTATTATTATCAGAGTCTGCCCATTCTGGCATATTCATGGCACCAAAGAAAAAAAGAATGCTACAATTCAGGTTTGCGTTGCCCTGCCTCATTAACATCTGACATTTCCAACAGCTGTTATTTGTGAACTAGCTCAATAATAAAAGGAGAGTTATTTGGTAAAGAGGCTTAATAACCACAACTAAAAATCCTTACGTTGTCAGTGCTGTTAAGTGAATCTGTTTATGTTGAATTTAAGATTTCTCTGGAAGAGCTGAAAAATACACCTTGCATTAATTTGGCTCATTCATACCTGCTGACATTATAACTTTATTTCTTAATTGCCTTATATTCAAGTTGGGTGTCATAAAAAAGAAAAGCCCAAAACTTGTGCCTTAATAGGGATAGCCAGAACCCTCTATCTGTCTGTCTGTATCTTTATCTATCATAAGTATTTCTGTTGCTTTGTTCTTGTGGAACTGCAGATGTTTAAAAAACTGTCAAAATGACTTTTACAAGTCAGAAGATATTTTTTATTGCATATTATTTTATAGCTTTTTATTTTAGCTACTTTATTTTACCTCATAATAGGAAATCCTTTCAAACACTATTAATGTACAACATGTTTATCCATGTGAAGTTAACACATATAGGTATCACCTATATGTTATATTTCATATATTTCATATTATATTTTTGGATTGTTGTGCTACCAACATTACCTATATATTTCATATTATATTTTTGGATTGTTGTGCTACTGATCAAATTCTTTTTAAACTCAGTGACAATGTCTTAGGGGAAAAAAATCTTAAGTATTAGACGATAGGAATTCAACTCAATGATAGCTGTCAATCTAACAATGGCATTTAGAGAAATGATAGGGGAGAGGTTTAATGACTGCATTTCAGAGAGGACAATTGATTATGAAAAGCCTTCGGTCTTCATTGTGTAAAATTTAATTTAGAGAGAAGGCTAAGGGCACAAACCAGAGAAAAGAGATCAGATTTAAAAACAAGATATTAATTAGGTACTGAGAAATTGGTCCAGACAATGAAGAGGACTCTCTGATTGACAAAGAAAGACAAGGAGACTGGTATTGTTTTCTCAAAGGAAATGAACCAATGTCTTTACACATGGAAGTGGATAGAAAATGAGCTTGCTCGTCACCTTTGTCACTGAGCAATGTGGGACTCATTCTGAGTGAAATTCTCAGAGAATCCTCGTCTTCTGACAAATGTGACAATGATATATCTTAAATTTTAGGTCGCCAGCCTAATTCCTCTCTAGTCTCACTCTCACTTTATGCCAGACCAGATTCCATTATTCTACCTACCGCGTCATGTTCTTTTCTCTCTAGTCCTTGGCACATACTGTTTTTAATGTTTTGGTCATTTTCTCGAGTGATCTTCTGCTCTAAATCCCACCCTCCTTCACTTGCCTAATGCCCTCTCATTCTTCAAGCATCCCTTTTATACATTATTTCTCTCAATAAGCTTTGCCTGACTCTCCCTCCTGGACTGCTGTTCCTCTTATATGCTCTACTAGCTTGCTGTTTCTACCCAGATTCACACTGACCACAATGACACTACAAGTGTCTTTTATATGTGTGAACTTCCTCCAAACTGCAAGGTCCGTGAGAGCAGGGCCATGGTTGTCCTTTTCATCATTTTTACAACCTCATATCCCAGACTCTAACATGTAACAAGGGTTCATTAAATATTTATCAAATGAATACACAATAAGTATAAGAATGTAGAAATTAAAGACCATTCTAGCCAATGGTTTCAGTCCTAAAGTAGTAATTATAGAACTGTGATTCTCTCTGTGTGGCTCCAATCATGTTTACCAGAATCACCATAAAGGGCAGTCACTGGGAGTGGGGGAGTGGCAGCAAAACGCAGATTCCCAGGACATTAACTAGAATTCGCCTGCCAATGTAGGAGACGTGGGTTCAGTCTCTGAACTAGGAAGATCCCCTGGAGAAAGAAATGGCAACCCACTCCAGTATTCTTTTCTAGAGAACCCTGTGGACTCAGGAGCCTTGGCAGGCTACAGTCTATGGGGTTGCAAAGACTTAGAAACAACTGAGCGACTAAACAACAAGGGCCAATAACTCAAACTCAAGAGGGGCTTCTTTGTGGAAGTTATGACCTTTATCAGGCTTCCCAAGTGGTTCTTAGGCACATTAAAGTCTGAACCTGTGTCTGGTCATTTCTCCAGGAAGCAAACTCTGATATGAAATTAGTATATGGAAAGTTTATTAGAAGATATGCATCTATTGAAGAGTGATGGAATCAAGATTGGACAGACATAGCCCCGGTAAAGGCTGCAGTGCATCCCTGAAGACTAGTTACCCAAGTAGGGCAAGGAGAATGGGTCTTTACTTCCTGTCAGCGGCCTGTGATTGGAAACTCGCTGCCCCTGGGAAGGGGGCATGACCTTGGTTCAGCCTATTTTCTTCACCCGAGGGCACAGCAGCTGGGGGAATAAATGTTTCAGTCTGGAAGGCAGGGGATCCCATCTGTGCATTGCAGTATCTACTACAAAGCCCAATTGCTGTGTATATAGTGTGTATGTTAAAGAAAAAAAATTGGAGAAAGGGAGGGATGATCAGAGAGGAAGAAGAGTCAGGGAAGAGAGGTGGGAGGATAAGTGGAAGGGATAAATGGAGGAAGAAAAGAATTTACAAGTGGTGAAAGGAGATCTTTTTCTTTGCATTTGTGTAATAACTACTGTCTAAAAGACATACAAAACTATTATCATAAAAGATTCTATTCTCAGGACTTCCCTGGTGGTCCAGTAGTCAAGACAATGCACTCCCACAGTAGGGAACACAGGTTAGACCCCAGATCAGGGAACTAAGATCCTGCAGTATGTAAATAAATTAAACAAACAAACAGCAACAAAAAAAAGACTCTATTCTCTAAGCATTATCAGTGCAATGAGAGAGCCAAAAAATACTGATTTAGGAAATGGATGAATCATGTATCTTAAGTATGATATTCTTAAACTCTAGGAGGAACACCATGAGAAAGGGTAGCTATTTACCTGAATGGTGCTATATTATACACCTTAGGAAGTATGCAAAAAGTGAAACACAAGTACTCTTTGTTTATTGCTTAAATAATTTTTGTTCCTAAAAATAAGATAGTTTTATTTGCTCTTACTGGACACTAACTCTGAATGTGTTTAGGGTAGAGAATATATAGAATGTTACTCGACATTTTCTTTAATTCAGTTATTTTATTCCCTAGGTGCCTGAAATGTGCAGATGCCCCCTGTCAGAAGAGCTGTCCAACAAATCTAGATATCAAATCTTTCATCACAAGTATCTCAAACAAGGTAAATTTGGATTTAGCTCTGCAAATGAAAATTAATAGCAGCCTTTGATCTTGTTCTCTATTATTACCATGATTAAAGCATAAAGCTTGTCTTAGTAAATTAGGTTAAAGTATTAAAAGTATGATTTCTGTAGGCATGTGAGAATGTGACACACTTTATTAATTAGTCTCTTCCTAGTTGTGATAATGATTATTGTGAAATCCATTTTCATTGTTTGTTATCTTAAAAATTAGTTTGTGGTGAATTGAATCATTTTTTAATACAAAGCATTCACTGGATAGATTGAGTCTAGCTTAAGCATGCTAAATGCTTACAGATAGGGACTGTCATTGATTATCAAAACACATTTCAAGTTTGATATCTTTGTTTTAAAATGTACTTTAATATTAACTCTAGGGCACTGAAACAAATCAAAGGAAGTTGTCTAAGACTTAGAATAATTCATAGAGACTGATAGTGTTTTAACAAAACCCCCACAACAACTAAAAAATAGAAAACAGACTTTTATGGACATTAGTAGAAAAAAAGGAATTTTGATCTTTATGTTTTTTAAAATCAATGTAAGGCTAAGCCCAGATTTTAGTAAACAAGAGAATGGTTGATTGATTAAATGATCAATAGTATCTTTTGTTTGCAAAAGAAGCATTATGAGCTCTTAGTCAAGGATCCTATCCTTTAACTACTGAGCAACAACTGAAGGCATCTTCCCGTAAGGATGCAGCGATTGCTTCTTTTCACAGGATTTAGTGCTTATATGCTAAAATGCTGCTAAAATCCAGTAAGTGCTCCTTCAACTACCTGGTACCTTTTTACATATGAAGATTGTTTCTCAGTATGTCAGTGATTTTAAAATGTTGTAGGAGAAAAGTTATAAATTTATATAGCTTTAAGATTTAAAAAGAATTAGAGGTTATTACTTAGATATAGGACGTGGTATTAATCTACATGGTCAGATTTGAAGTCCAGTTTGAATTTTTGCATTGAACCCCTGTGAACCTAAGAAAAATGACTTATCTCTTCACTTTCCTTTATGAAAGAAGGATAGCATCTGTCTTACAGGATGGTGGTGTGAACTGAATAATATTTTCATGTGACAGTCTCTGATATGGCAATTATTCAACAAATATTTTGTTGATATGGAGTTATTATTTTTTCTATTAATTCAATATGGTAAATACTATACAAGTGATTTCTATTTTTGTTTCTGGTATTACTTATTGAGCATCTATTATCTACCAAACTCAGTGACAGATACTGGGTGAAAAAGGATCCCTGCTATGACCTTGCCTTCTGGAAATTATAACTCTGAGCAAAACCAGATACATTAAAAAAATAATACAACACAAAAACCCACCGATAATTTACTGTGATTAGTGCTGAAACCATTCAGTTTATGAAGATTATTCAGCATATGAAAAAGCAAGAATGTGGGTTATACATGGCATGTGAAGGGAAATATAGTAAATTCAGTGTGGCTAGAATGGAGCCTTGACTATATAAAGAAGAGTGATGGGAAAGAGACAAGGCAGTTAGATTGATATTAAGTTGTGAAAATGTTTGAATTATATGCTCCATATTTGAGACTTAATTCTATACATAGTAGAAAATCACTAATGCTCTGTATTTGTTTTGTAATTAAGAAGATACAATCTGAAAAGAGATCTCATTTATTAACTGAAATATCTTCAACATTTATCATCACAGAATCTCTGACTTATATATGAAAATAAATAATTTATGTGAAGCATGTATATGAAATCTCATGAGAAAAAGAATAAAATAAAATGTCCAAAATTTGAAGTAGAAAGAGTTTTGGCTAAAATTATACCTAAGGTTGCACTCCTGGCTTTAAGCATGAGGCAATAGAATTGTGATCCATGCTAGCTAAATTTTCCCTAGAGAATCTGTAATTTAGTAGTGATTTTGTGATTCTAATTAGTGTATAGCACAATCATTCAAGCTCTACAAAATTTTATATGAAAAAAAGACAAAATGGGAATAATGATATTCTTTGAAAAACTTATAAAATGTCTAAGTAAGATCAGAATCATCTCTATTTTAGGATAACGTTGTTTCATTAGTTTGTTCATATTTCTTACTACCTGAGGAAGCATTGCACTTTGGTATTTATTTAAATAAATTTCTATATGAAGAGAAGATATTTGGAGATATTTAATTGAAAATGTAATCTTATGCCAGACATTTAAGGAACTCTATTGTAAGTAATATTTTGTTGAAGAATCATTGTAGCAATCATAAAAGGTAAGAGATTCTTGTACTTTAAAGCCTGCAGTTTTTAAGATATTTACCAGCTGTGTACGATTTAGGCTGTCCCACATTGCTCTACCAGTGGACCTCAACTCAGGAGGGGGGTTCTTTCCAGGTTGAGAGGGTAATTGAATCGCCAGACTCAATGAGCCTTGAGCCTTTTTGAGAAAAGCATGTCACTTGTATTGTATTGTGTTAGGTTTCTGTGATTCAGTGGAGTTTAGACCAATACTTCCATTCTTTATTTTTTTACAAACTGGATTACAGCTCTAGTTTCTAAAGGTACACTCAATTCTATTGTACCTCATTGGTCAGTTTTTCTCTGTTTCATTCAGGTTGTTCTTTGCAATTGTATCTCTCAATCGAAAGTACACGTTTCAGATCATCAAACTGAAAATAAGGGTTATATTTTTTGATAGTTTTCTTCTGAAAAAGAAAAAAAACCCACTAATTTATGTAAGAATTCATAAGGTCAATCTATAAATGTAATGAAAAACTGACTTTAAAAAAATGTTCCTTAGTTACACAATGCTTTATTTTCTAATAAAAAATATTTATTTTCTCTTTCAAAATTTTACATTAAGTTGTAAAGCAATGGCTTCGCCACAGACTTGTATATTTTACAGAATCTGTATACATTTTGTATACAATCTGTATAGATTTTACAGAATCTATACAGATTTAGTGGCTTTTATAGCTCAATAAATACATTTAATAATATACATTAGAAAAAAACTGATTCAGTGTCACATAAAAGGCTCTTATCATAGATTCCTATTGAAAGTAACTAGAAATCAGAGGAGCAGCACAATTTAACCAGCATTATTTATTGATTAATATTATTGATGGCAATAGTTTTATTTAGAAATGTTTTCTTGATATATGTGTGTATGTATATATGCACATGCATGCACAAATATTACAAAGCAGAAGTGCAATCAGTAGATTTAGTCCATTCTACTTTAGGGTTTGCTTTTCAGTTTCAATGGCCAAGTGGTTTATACCATTATCAAATAAAATATTGATAATTTTCAGAATAATTTTCTAAAATCGTAGCTTTAATCACATTGTACCCTTGTTCAAAAAACTTCCATGGCTCCCCATTGCCAATAAAGTAAAGCCAATTAGGTACCCCGATTTTTATGACAGAGAAGTAAGTAAATGAAAAAAGTATTAGGAAGTCCATAATTTACTAATCAGTAATTTTAAAAATGAATATTTTAGACATATAAAACAAAATGTGATAATTGAGATTTCAGGTTTCCTTTTATACACAAGGCTAGTTCCCACACTTATTGCCAGATGGAGCGCCTCTGTCCATTCCAAGAAGACTGACAGAAACTTACCTACCTGCCATAAGATGGTGTTCAAGGGAACACAGCTTTTCAAAACTTTTTGTGATGCTCCTAGAGAACTAACAACTCATTATCCTTCAGAGTTCAATCTGCCATTTGGTTTACATAAATAGTTCTGAACTTGTGTGTCAGTTCCCCTTACAGTCATGATGTGAATTTTTAAATAACATAAAATATGTATTTTTTTTCTAAATTTTACAACAGCTAAATATTATGGGTCTGTGTCATTCCAGGACCCAATCTGAGTAGGTCTTGTGGCATAGACTAAGGTACTACAATTCTAATTAGCTCTTCATTGTCTAATTAACAGTAATACTATCTTTTTAAAACTTGATGAATAAAATTGTATGCTTTATTATTGTATGCTAATTATTGTATACTTATTAATCAGTTTTGGATTAGTTTTACTCAAATTGTTGGCAGTTTTCTTCAGGTTTTTTTTTTCCCCCTTGTTGAGTTTTCCATGAGAAAGCAGTTTACTTTTGCTTAGAATAAATATCAGTTCTTTAAATCTTTTTTGGTAAGGCTATGCTGTTGACCAATTCTTTTTGTTTCTGAAACTGTCCATACATTTCTTAACTCTCATAAAATACTTTGTGCACAGGGTAAAGGATTTGCAGTTATGTTTTACGCCTCTCAGGCAGTATCACTTTTGTGTCTTATGTCATGCATGCTATTTGAATGTCACCAGCAGCCTAGTTATTACTCACTTGAGAATAATGTCTTTGGAGGGTGGCTGATTTAAAGACCTTTTAACCTTTAGTGTTCAACCGTGTTACAGTTATTTATATCAATCTGGATTTCTTTTATTTATTTTGCTTTGTTTTCATTATGACTCTTAAATCTGTGGGTTGATATCTTTCATCATTTGGGGACTATTTCATTGTCTTTACTTCATTTTATGGAGTTCTCATTAGATATATGTTAAATATTCTTATTTTATTGTCTATGACTCAACTTATTTTTCAAACTTTCATTTCTTTGTTTTTTGAGGGTTATATTTTAAATCATTTCCTTAAATTCTACTTTCAAGTTTACTAAAACCTTCTTCACCAGTTTCAAATTGTTGTTAAAATTGTCTGCTGAGTTTTGAGTTACAATTTTATCTTTCATTTCTAGGAGTTATATTTTACATTTAAAAAGTCTGTTAGCTTTTAATTTTTTTTCAAGTCTACCTATACTTTCTTTTATTTTTTGAATGATGACATTTTATTTATTCTTTATTTTTTTTTAATTTTAATTATTTATTTATTTTACTTTACAACATTGTATTGGTTTTGCCATACATTGACTTGAATCCACCATGGGTGTACATGTATTAAAACAGATGAAATTTCTTATTTTTGTAGTCTTGAGAATCCCACTATCTGAAATATTTGTGAGTATGATTATATTGCCTATGATGTCTAGTGGGTCCAGACATAGTGTTTTGTTTACTTTCATGTTTAATTTTAAAAATTATTATTAGTATTTTTTTTCATTTTGGAGGCTAATTACTTTACAGTATTGTGATGGTTTTTGCCATAGATCGACATGAATCAGCCATGGGTATACATGTGTCCCCCCATTCTGAATCCCCCTCTGTCCTCCCTCCCCACCCCATCCCTCTGGGTTGTCCCAGAGTACCAGCTTTGAATGCCCTGCTTCATGCATGTAACTTGCACTGGTCATCTGTTTTACATATGGTAATATACATATTTCAATGCTTGTCTTTATTGCAGTCCTTATAAAATTTTCACAGATAAAGCCTCAAAGAAAATGAGCAAGCTTAGTTAAAAAAATAAATACTGTAATAAAGATGTTTATTTAGAAAAGGAATCTATATTTGCTATGTTCTCAAAGGCCCTGAAAAGTAAAGGCTTTTTTAAAACCTGGTTTAGCAAATGGCTTAAAGGTTGTTCCACTTATTTCTTTGCTTACATCTTGTCATTTTCTGTCCCTGAACATGAAAGTTCATGGATGCATT
This sequence comes from Cervus canadensis, assembly GCF_019320065.1. Lineage (NCBI taxonomy): Eukaryota > Metazoa > Chordata > Mammalia > Artiodactyla > Cervidae > Cervus > Cervus canadensis. The sequence continues at coordinate 43,720,507 of NC_057387.1, forward strand.
CACAATAACTTAAAAAAAATATTTTACCTATAATTTAACCTTTATAAATTAGAAGAGTCATAGTAGGTAACTGCTTCTTAATACATGTGAAAAAGTGCCTATAAATATTTAAGACCTAATGGGTAGTCTAGAATGATTGAAACCTACATTTTTATTGGTAAATTCTGGTATGGTAATCAAGAAGGCATATCGAAGAAATAGACTGTTGAAAAATGAGACAAAAAGATTTGCCATATCAGATATTGAAACTCACTGTACAGCTACTGTAGTCAGTATAGAATTGGTACAGGAATACACATTTCTGAAACAGATGAAAATCTGTAAGTGGAACCAAGTAACTAAGAAAACACAATATATAATGAAGAGGATATTTTAATTCAGTGGAAAATGATGACTTCTTTGAAAAGTGGTCTTGGTATAATTTCGTCTTTACCTTTAGAACACTTGTTCAGGCCATCTAAGATAAATTTTAGATGTACTAAATTTTTAAATATGAAAAGGAAAATGTTTAAGGATAATTTTCAATCTGTAAACTATGTGAGAAAAAATTTTACTACACACATTTAAAAATGTATTTTAAAATAAAATCAAACCAAACTTGAAACCAAGTGAACATTTGTTTTTTGTTCTGTATGTTTAGACTAAGTGGTAACTTCTATTAAATCAGAGTTCATAAAAATTTAAATGAGAAAAATAACCCACCTTGCATGGGCAGTGTTCTCATAAGCATTAAAAAAAGAGGTCATACAATTGATTAATGGCTATACTAGAGATGTCCTACTTCCATATTAGCCAGAAATAAGTAAATAAAAGGGTGGGATACCAGTTTTCTCTCATCATATTTTTAAAGTTAAGAAGTTAAATAGCCTCCTTTGCTATTTATCAGAAAGGAAGCAAGAAATCTCATACAGTAATAATATATTTGAAAATTTCAAGTATTTATACAGTTGTGCTGGCAATGCTTTGCTATCTGTTCTTCCTAGAGAAATAAAAGTACGACCATGTAATGGTATATGTACAGTAGTATTTATTACAGCAATCATAGCATTGTTTGAAGTCGCAAAAACTTGAGACAACAATAGTGCCCAACATTAAGAAAAGTGTTTAACCTGTTAACCTGTTTTTATATGAAGAAATGTTATGTGGCTCTCATTATATTTGTTGATCTAAAAGGATATTCCTATTAAATGAAGAAAGTGAGTTGCATACTACTATGAATAGCATAACACTATCTTTAAAAATTCTGATTTATATATAAGTGAAACATGGCATAGAAGGACTTGAACTTTAGATTCCTCAGTTGATTGAGGTTGAGGAGGGGTAAAGAGGTTATTAACATTTTTCCTAAAAATGGCCATATTATTTTACTTCCTCAATAAGCATGTATATTTGTAATAAAAATAATAGATTAAAATTCTATACTAAAATAAAGTAAAGCTAATGGGTTACAGAGTAACATTATAGACCTTATTCTTAGTTTTTATTTTGGTACAAAAAAATGAGAAAAATATTCAGCTTTATTTTTTCCTAAATGACTAATAATTCCAAATCTATTTATTGAAAAATATATTTCCCTCTATTCTGAAATGCTGCATCTATCATATACTTAATTCTATATTTATTTAGGTCTATTTCAAAACCCTTTATTTGTCCTGTTAATCTATATATCTTTGACAGGACCAAGATATTTTATACTATGCTGTGTAATATTTCTTACAATTGATAAAGGCTATTCCCTTGATAATATATTTATTTTCAGAATATCCTAACTTTTCTCAACATGTAAAACTAGTTTCATGAAATGAAAAGAAGCTCTACAGAGTAATTATTGAATGCTGTGTCTGGACTATGCATGCATGCTAAGTGGCTTCTGTTGTGTCCAACTCTTTGTGACCCCATGGACTGTACCCTGCTAGCCTCCTCTGTCCATGGAATTCTCCAGGTAGGAATACTGGAGTGGGTTGCTATGCCCCCCTCCAGGGGATCTTCCCCACACAGGGATCGAATCCACGTTTCTTGCATCAGCAGGCGATTTCCTGCATCAGCAGGCGGGTTCTTTATGACTAGCTCCACCTAGGAAACCCTGAACTAGACTGTGGTAATGTATTAATTTAAATTTAGTAATGCAAATGTATGCTTATCTTAACTCATTCACTTATCAGCTGGAAACATTAACTCAATTTTCTAGAATTCAGCCTTGAATTTTAATATGTAACTTCTCAGTTTTGAGACTAGCAAACGGTAAATTTGCTAAGTGCTAAATTACCAAGGGCTATAATATTTTCAAAATGTCCCCTCTTTTCTAATGTGCTGGTGGAAAAGAGAGTTGGATATTACATTGTTACTGCTGTGCTTAGTCGCTCAGTTGTGTCCGACTCTGCGACCACATGGACTGTAGGCCACCAGGTTCCTCTGTCCATGGGGATTCTCCAGGCAAGAATACTGGACTGGGTTGCCCATTCCCTTCTCCAGGGGATCTTCCCCACCCAGGGATTGAACCAAGGTCTCCAGCATTGCAGGTACATTCTTTACCTATACAAATGGAATTTTAATCTGACTAACCATCTCATTATGTGGAAAATAAATATGAAATCCAAAGAGGTAGAATGGTTTATCCCAGATCACATAACCACTTGAAAGTGTAACAGTGTTTTCCTGAATTTTGTCCAGTGCGTTTTCCTTTGCATCACACTGCAACATTTATATGAAAAAACATATGTATAAGTCATTATTAAAATATGAAGTGCTAAATAAGTAACATATTTTCTATCATGACAGTTTTCTAAGTACTCCGTTCAGTTCAGTTCAGTTGCTCAGTTGTGTCTGACTCTTTGCAACCCCATGAACCGCAGCATACCAGGCCTCCTTGTCCATCACCAACTCCCGGAGTTCACCCAAACTCATGTCCACTGAGTCGGTGATGCCATCCAACCATCTCAACCTCTGTTGTCCCCTTCTCCTCCTGCCCCCAATCCCAGCATCAGTGTCTTTTCAAATGCGTCAGCTCTTCACATCAGGTGTAAAAAGTATTAGAGTTTCAGCTTCAACATCAGCCCTTCCAACGAATACCCAGGACTGATCTCCGTTAGGATGGACTGGTTGGATCTCCCTGCAGTCCAAGGAACTCTCAAGAGTCATCTCCAGCATCACAGTTCAAAAGCATCAATTCTTTGGCACTCAGCTTTCTTTATAGTCCAACTCTCACATCCATACATGACCATGGAAAACCATAGCCTTGACTAAATGGACCATTGTTGACAAAGTAATGCCTTTGCTTTTTAATATGCTATCTACATTGGTCACAACTTTCCTTCCAAGGAGTAAGCGTCTTTTAATTTCTCGGCTGCAATCACCATCTGCAGTGATTTTGGAGCCCCCAAAATAAAGTCAGCCATTGTTTCCACTGTTTCCCTATCTATTTGCCATGAAGTGATGGGACCGGATGCCATGATCTTAGTTTTCTGAATGTTGAGCTTTAAGCCAACTTTTTCACTCTCCCCTTTCACTTTCATCAAGAAGCTCATTAGTTCTTCTTCACTTTCTGCCATAAGGGTGGTGTCATCTGCATATCTGAGATTATTGATATTTCTCCTGGCAATCTTAATTCTAGCTTGTGCTTCTTGCAGCCCAGCGTTTCTCATGATGTACTCTGCATATAAGTTATATAAGCAGGGTGACAATATACAGCCTTGACATACTCCTTTTCCTGTTTGGAACCAGTCTGTTGTTCCAGGTCCAGTTCTAAGTGTTGCTTCCTGACCTGCATACAGATTTCTCAAGAGGCAGGTCAGGAAGTCTGGTATTCTAATCTCTTTCAGAATTTTCCACAGTTTATTGTGATCCACACAGTCGAAGGCTTTGGCATAATCAATATAGCAGAAATAGATGTTTTTCTGGAACTCTTTTGCTTTTTAAATGATCCAGTGGATGTTGGCAATTTGATCTCTGGTTCCTCTGATTTTTCTAAAACCAGCTTGATCATCTGGAAGTTCATGGTTCATGTATTGCTGAAACCTGGCTTGGAGAATTTTGAGCATTACTTTACTAGCGTGTGAGATGAGTGCAATTGTGTGATAGTTTGAGCATTCTTTGTCATTGCCTTTCTTTGGGATTGGAATGAAAACGGACCTTTTCCAGTTCTGTGGCCACTGCTGAGATTTCCAAATTTGCTGACATATTGAGTGCAGCACTTTCATAGCATCATCTTTTAGGATTTGAAAGAGCTCAACTCGAATTCCATCACCTCCACGAGCTTTGTTCGTGGTGATGCTTCCTAAGGCCCACTTGACTTCACATTCCAGGATGTCTGGCTCTAGGTGAGTGATCAACCATTGTTTTTATCTGGGTCATGAAGATCTTCTTTGTACAGTTTTTCTGTGTATTCTTGCCAGCTCTTCTTAATATCTTCTGCTTCTGTTAGGTCCATACAATTTCTGTCCTTTATTGAACCCATCTTTGTATGAAATATTCCCTTGGTATATCTAATTTTCTTGAAGAGATCTCTAGTCTTTCCCATTCTATCGTTTCACATTCTAAGTACTATTAAATCTTAAATAGTGGCAGAATATATAATACAATAAACTGCGTCTTAAGGAAGTTTGAGTTTTGTCTGTAGACAGCTATTTGATAAATTGAAGAATTTTAAGTAAATAATTGGAAAGAAGTGAAAGTTGCTCAGTCATGTCCAACTCTTTGCGACCCCATGGGCTGGTCTGTGGAATTCTCCAGACCAGAATAATGGAGTGGGTAGCCTTGCCCTTCTCCAGGGGATCTTTCCAACCCAGAAATTGAACCCAGGTCTCCTGCATTGCAGGATTCTTTACCAGCTGAGTCACAAGGGAAGGCCAGGAATACTGGAATGGTTAGCCTATCCCTTCTTCAGCGGATCTTCCTGACCCAGGAATTGAACCAGTGTCTCCTGCATCGCAGGCGGATTCTTTACCAACTGAGCTATCAGTGAAGCCCTGATTGTAAACAAAACTAATTATAATTTTGAAATTCGTATGGGCTTAAATTAATGCACTTTGAATGGAGACTTTCTGAAAACTGTGTTTGTATCTTCTGTGCAGATTGTAGCTGACTGGTGGTTTTATGAGTAATATATAATAACACACTATGTTAGACAGCAAAACACCCAGTTGATTAAGAAATCTCATTTCTGTCTGTGAAAAGCAAACCTTCATAAAATAGTCTTACTTTATTTTGTTTGAATAGAAGAAAATAGGAGTGCTAAATTGTAGTCTAGCTCTACTATCATAAGTAATAATTCTTTCTTAAGTTATTTTATATATATATTATATATATGATGATGTTCCGCAATTATTTCTGAGTTTGTGTTTTTAAATCTTGTTTAAGGGAAGATTATTTGGAGTGAGATAATTTGATCTCTTTCTTACCTTTCAGTTTTTTTCTTAATTTGGTCTTACTTATACTTGTTATTGAAAATATAAACTTATTTTTAAAAGTTGGCCAATCATTTGATTGACTTGTATTTTTTTGCCCTTCTTAGTAACAAAAGATTTTTAAAGAACAAAGAAACAACAGAATTTCCAGTTTTCTCTTTGTAGCCAAATATTAATTACCAGTATATTTAAATTATATCAAAGATGAAATAATTCTCAGTAGTTTACTGAGTAGGCAGTAGTACATGTGATATAGCTTTGTTTTTAGTATAACATCTTTCAGAAGAGGGAGATATATGAAGTGCATTAATACATCCAGATACTAATTTTCTATTTCTGACGTTGGGCAACAAATGCCCTTTTAGTATAGAATTTGTGTTATATTTTTGTTCCAGGAAAAAGAATCAAATTTAATCTATATTTCTGGTTACCTTTAAAAGGATGTACAGTTTAGTTGGCTTGTAAGGAAAAACAATCTCGGTGAAAGATGAAATGTGTAATAGCAAATTAGAGAAAAATCTTTTAACATTTTATATAGTATATGAATAGGTGATTCTATCAATATTAATTTTACTTCACCTTCAATAATTTCTCAAATTAAGACTTTTTTTTTTGCTTGCAAGTTATGCAGTATTTATAAATGTTAATTCTAGATTTCTACTTTTGTGTATTTTTCTTAGCTTTAATGATCATTCTAACATTATGATCTTGACTCTACCATATATGTTTCTATATTGGCATAGAAGTTTCTATGTAGAAAGGCATTCTATCTCCTTGAAGACATTGTATCATGAACTATGGTAACTTATATGGGGGGGATGCCTAGGTGGCACTACTGGTAAAGAATCTGCCTACCAGTGTAGGAGATTCAAGAGAAGTGGGTTCGAACCCTGGATCGTGAAGATACCCTGGAGTAGGAAGTGGCAACCACTCCAATATTCTGGCCTAGAAAATTTTTCATGGATTGTGCAGCCTGGTGGGCTACAGTCCATGGGATTGCAAAGAGTTGGACACGACTGAGCGACTTTCAATTCACTTGTCAGCTGTGTGATCTTAGGAAAATCACCTATCTTCTCTGAGCATCACTTTTCATTTCGTTTTCATTATATGTGAATTCTAGCACTCTAAATGAAATAACCTTGTATTCTGTTGTTTATTTCTGTGTTTCATCATAAGAATAAAAAATTATACTTCTGTAAATTTCTTAGAAAATCTATGGCAAATTTTATTTTCTGTGGATAAAATGGGCATTTTAGTATTCACAACAGATATTCACATTACTTACTTTAAATTGGTCATACAAAACTATGAAGTTGTTGTTATTGTTCATTCACTAAGTCGTGTTGGACTCTTTGCGACCCCGTGGACTGCAGCACTCCAGGCTCCTCTGCCTTCCACTGTCTCCTGAAGTTCACTCAGATTCATGCCCTTTGAGTCAGTGATGCTAACAATTTGAATTTTATATAAATCTTTATTTTTGATATTAAAAGATAAATGCTAACAAGTTTCCAGTAGTATATTCTACTGCTTGTTTAAAGAATATAGATTAGATATGGTCTCTGAACTTCAGAAATTTTTAAAAGCTAATTGAAGACACATCCGGAGAAGTCAATGGCAACCCACTCCAGTACTCTTGCCTGGAAAATCCCATGGACGGAGGAGCCTGGTAGGCTGCAGTCCTTGGGGTCGCTAGGAGTTGAACATGACTGAGTGACTTCACTTTCACTTTTCACTTTCATGCATTGGAGAAGGAAATGGCAACCCACTCCAGTATTCTTGCCTGGAGAATCCCAGGGACGGGGGGAGCCTGGTGGGCTACCGTCTGTGGGGTCGCACAGAGTCGGACACAACTGAAGCAACTTAGCAGCAGCAGAAGACACATCAGAAAAATATGCAGTTATTATAAATTTATATTAACAAATGCAATGACCAAAAAAGTGTAGTACAAAGGGAGGATATTGTGGCATTATGTTTCTAGTTGGAAAATGGTGAAAAACGTAAAGTTTTTAAAGGAAATGTTATTTGAGCAATGATACACGGTATGAACAGGATGGATATTGGTATGGATGAAAATTGTATTCTGTTTAACCAGAACAATCTAGAGGCAAAAGCACTGCTTCTTCATGCATATCTAGTGCTTACCAAAGGGCCTCTCACAGAGTAGCTGCTCATAAATACTTGATGATTGGTGAATTGAGTACATGCACACATGCACACTAAGTTATATTAATTAACTCAGGGAAAATTATACATTCTCAAGTCAATTAAACAGAGATAGGTGGGTACGGTGCAGAAAATTGGAGAACTAGAAATGAGATTTTTGCATTTCTACAACATACATAAATTATTATGCCTTTACTTGCATGTTTCTCTGCCATTTCTTTTTCATGACTTAGTAGATTATGGTAGTTTTTCTTTCTATACTTTTGCTCTTATTTGCAGTCTTTATTAATCTACTTCCTAACATGAGTTTTCTTTAATAAACATTAAAATCTTAAACTGTTAGAATTAACATTTTGAGAAACTTTTTAGGGAGAAAAAGCCTAGGGGAAGGGGTGGAAACTTAAATTTATTAAATCTAGCCTGTGCTTCATAATGTACTAGGCATCTTATCTGTGTCAAGCATTTTAAAAATATTTAACATAAATATGACTAATTAAGAAGGAATTTTGATGTGTATTTCTTAAGTGATGAAACCTGTGCTAAGAGATAATACATTTTCCTTCAGTTGTATGGTTTAAACATGATTCAAATTCAGGAGCGTGTTGCTCTGAAGCGTGTGTGTGTGTGTGTGTGTGTTTGTATGTGTGTGTGTGTGTACTTGAGTATGTGTTTTCTAGTTTACCATCTCAAGGTCAGATAAAAACGTTATTTTCTACAAGAATTTTTTTTTTTTTAAATTCCTTAAGTGAGGCCAAAATAAATTCATAGCTCTGGCCTACTCTTGTAAAAATCTTATAAAATTTAGTGTATGTGTTACAACAAAGGGTTTTCAGAAAAAAGCAGCCAAATCTATTCTTCCATCCTCATTTGTCTTCACAAGAATGTGAGTAATATGAGGGCAGGAGGTTTCATGTATTCCGTTCATAATTTATTCCCACCTCTCCTTTACCAAATACATGAAGATTCATAGATTGTTTATTGAGGGATGGTGACTGGCAGAGATGTCATTTTACCTATTCTTTTTGTATGTACTACTAGATACATTTTCTATTCAACTAATGTGCATCATTACATTCACCATTATATAGCTCCATCCAGAAATACAAGCAATGTTAATTCACCCTTCTCACACATGCAAACTTACTGAAGTTTAGCCCAAGTATTTTTTAAATGCAACAGATTGGAGTTTATCTTGGAAGGGTGCTTCCATCTGTGAAAACACTCATTGGAAGAAGGAAGAACACTTTAAAATAAATCCACCAGCTGTATTGATAATGCTGTAGTGACATGAAGGCCTGAATATGATAGAACTATTTGTTAAAATAGTTATACCATATGAGAGAATAGCTAGCTTGTGGGTTTCTTGTGTTTCTTGATACTGACTTTAAAAATCATTAAATTGTACAGGGATGACACTAATGAGGTTTCAAGCTCTAATTTTAAAATAAAAAAGAATAAAACTTAAGGTTTTCTTAAAATTAACTCACATAAATGGCTTTAAAAATCCCAATGAGTAATAGAAAATTCAGCACCAGCAAGATCCTGGGTAAGCTTATGGACTGGACAGCATTCAATTGCTATTCTTTTGTGTTGATATAAAAGCAGCAAATATATAAAGCATCATTTTGTCTCTAGATTTTTGTTACAGAAGAGTTAAACCTGTCGTCCAATATGTATAAAATAAATCTGTGCACAAAAGATCAGATATTTATTTTTTATCCCCCCTAATATAGCCTTCCTTGTACATTTTTTTTTCTTTCACACAATAGAAGACTAATATACTTGTGATTGATTGAATAACATGAAGAAACTAGTAAAGTGGTTGTGTATTTTCAAGAAGGAGACTGCTGGGGTGTCTTTAAAGTACCCTTCTAAATTTAAATTTTATAGCCTTTACTATTAGAAAGGTTTAAGAGCTCACAGAATAGGAGTCAGAACTCTTATTTAGAAGGAGGGCTCAAGAAATCTTCCCACTTACTATGAGAGAAATAATCGATATTGATTGTGAAGTTCTTGATGGGAAGAGTTGAGGAAGTGTTCTCTTTCTAATACATTCCTGAATGTCTTTGACTCTAAATAGCCAGATCTCTACACACAGAGTTATCTGCCATTTCTTCAAAGTTATTTGTAAGAGGTGAATTGCAAAGATGACTTCTGAATCATTGCTTAATGTTGTTTCAGCCCATTTTTAAAATCATGTTTCTATGTTCTGTGATATATGCCAATACTTTCTTTTTTTAGGTTTAACTGTGTCTTCTTCACATTCCCAGTATTTCCGCTCCGTTTTTGAGAATTTCCACATAATCTATACATAAGTCTTCCCAGCTAGTCCCTTAGTACTGGCACCCTTCTATGAATATTAAAAAACTTCAATTAAATACCAAATTCTTATTCTGGCAGTGAAGGTTTTCCATAATATAGTTCAAGCATATTTTCCAAATATATCTCCTAATCATCATTTCCTAAGTGAGTGAATGAACTCTTAGCCAAACCGTCAAGTCATTATCCCAAATTTTGATTATTTACTCATATGAGTCCACAACAACTTGTATGTCATTCCCTCTCATCTCAGTTCTATAAACTAGAGTCATTTGAATGCCACCAGTTTTAAAACTTAAGTCTAAACCTTAGCCTGAAATGACCTCTTATACTGATAGCAAAGCATTTTGATTTCAGAGAGTGAATATTTGCCTTTTAAAAAAATTGTCTTGGTGATTTTTTATTTAAGAAATGTTCAGTAATACTTATTACTTTTTAAGAATTTTATAGCCTCCTACAGGAATACTACCAAGCTCATTCTGTGAGGCTACTATCACCCTGATACCAAAACCAAAGATATCACACAAAAAAAGATAATTATAGATCAATATCACTGATGAACATAGATACAAAATATCAACAGAATGCTAACAAAAAGAATTCAGCAGCACATTTAAAGGATCATACACCATAATCAAGTAGGATTTATCCCAGAGATGCAAGAAATTTTCATTCTACGCAAATCAATGTGATACATCGTATTAACAAACTGAAGAATAAAAACCATATGATTGCCTAAATCAATGCAGAAAAAGCTTTTGACAAAAGTCAACATCCATTTATAATTTAAACTCTCCAGAAATTGCACATAGAGGGAACTTACTGCAACAAAATTGAAGCCATCTATGGTAACACCATAGCAAACAGCATTCTCAATGGTGAACAACTGAAAGCATTTCCTGTAAGATCAGGAACAAGGGAAGGATTTCCACTCTCACCTCTTTTATTCAACATAGTTTTGGAAGTCCTAGCCATGGCACTCATAGAATAGAAAGAATTAAAAGAATCCAAAGTAAAAATAGGTAAAACTGTCACTGTTTGTAAATAACAGAATGATACTATATGTAGAAAACTCTAAACCCTAAAGATGCTGCCAGAAAACTACTAGAGCTCATCAATGAATTTAGTAATGTTGCAGTACACAAAATTAATACACAGAAATCTCTTGCTTTTCTATACACTAACCACAAAAGATCAGAAAGAAATTAAGGAAATAATAAAATTTGCCACTGCAACAAAAAGAATATCTAGTAATAAGCCTACTTAAGGAGTCAAAAGACACAAACTCAGAAACTGTAAGATATTGATGAAAGAAATCAAGGACAACACAAACAGGTGGAGAGATATACCATGTTCTTGGATTGGAAGAATCAATATTGTGAAAATGACTCTACTACCCAAAGCAATCTACAGATTCAGTGCAGTCCCTATCAAATTACAAAGGGTATTCCTCACAGAATTACAGCAAAAAAAAAAAAAAAAAAAAAGACCTCAAGTAGCCAAAATAGTCTTAAGAAAGAAAAACAAAGCTGGAAGAATCAAGCTTCCTGACTTCAGAGTATAAACTACTGTATCAGTTGCTCAGTTGTGTCTGACTCTCTGCAACTCCATGGACTGTAGCCTGCCAGGCTCCTCTGCGCTTGGGATTTTCCAGGCAAGAATACTGGAATGGGTTGCCATTTCCTCCAGAAGATCTTGTCGACTCAGGGATCGAAACTGTGCCTCGTATGTTTCTTGCGATGTCAGTCAGATTCTTTACTGCTGTACCACCTGGGAAGTTCATAGACTGAACTACAAAACTACAGTAATCAAGACAGTATAGTACTGGCACAAACATAGAAATATAGATCGATGGGTCAAGACAAAAAGCCCAAAGAGAAATCCATGTGCCTATGGTCACCTAGGAGGAGACAAGAATATATAATGGAGAAAAGACATTTTCTTTAATAAGTGGTCCTGAGAAAACTGAACAGCTGCATGTGAAAGACTGAAACTAAAACCCTCTGTAATACCATACACAAAAATAAACTTAAAATGGATTAAAAACTTAAATGTAACATTGGGCACTGTAACACTCTTAGAGGAAACCATAGGCAGAATGTTCTTTGACATGAATCATGGCAAGATCTTTTATAACCTACCTGCTAGAATAATGAAAATAAAAACAAAAATAAACAAATGAGACCTAATATAACTTAAAAGCTTTTGTGAAGCAAAGGAAACCATAAATTAAATGAAAAGACAGCCCTCAGAAAGGGAGCAGATATTTGCAAATGAAGCAACTGACATGGGATTAATCCCCAAAATATACAAACAGCTTATGCAGCTCAATATAAAAACAAAAACAAATAACCCCCAAAATGGATGGAATACCTAAATAGACATTCTCCAAAAAGACAGACAGATGGACAACAAACACATGAAAAAATTTCAACATTGCTAATTATTAGAGAAATGCAAACCAGAACTACAATGATGTATCACCTAACACAGGTCAGAATGACCATCATCAAAAAATATACCAATAACAAATGCTGGAGAGCATGTGGATAAAAGGGAACTGTCTTGCACTATTGGTGGGAATGTAAATTGATAGGGCCACTATGGAGAACAGTATGGAGGTTTCTTTAAAAAGCTAAAAATATAATTACCGTATGCCCCAGCAATCCCCCTCCTGGGCAATTCCTAGAAAAAACCATAATTACAAAAGATACGTGTACCCCAATGTTTATCACAGCACCATTTGCAATAGCGAGGACATGGAAGCAACCTAGATGTCCACTGACAGATGAATGGATTAAGAAGATGTGGTACCTGTATACAGTGGAATATTACTCAGCCATAAAAAGGAACACAGTTGTGCAATTTGCAGAGATGTGGATGGACATAGAGACTGGTACAGATTGAAGTAAATCATAATGAAAAAACAAAGGTCATATAATATCACACATGTGGAATCTAGAAAAATGATACAGATGAACTTATTAGCAAAGCAGACATAGAAACATAAAAATAGAGAACTGACATATGGATACCATGAAAGGAAAGAGAGGTGGGATAAATTGGCAGATTGAGTTGATCTATATATATATTATGTATAAAATAGATAACTAATGAGAACATATTATATGACACAAAGAACTTTACTCAGTGCTCTATGGTGACCTAAACGGGAAGGAAATCCCACAAGAGAGGATGTGTGTATATGTATAACTGATTTACTTTGCTATACAGCAGAAACTAACACAATATTGTAAGGCAACTATATTCCAATAAAATTAATTATAGCATCCTATAATTTTATTTTGATATAAGGGTTACACTTGAAGCTGTGAGATTGTTGACGAGTTACTAGACAGTTTTATTGTCAATGATAGGCTGTGATAGATCAGGTTCTAGTAGTTTGACATTTGTGGCAAATGGTGAGCCATAAGTGTAATTTAAAATGTTTTGTTTCATTATATTTTATTTGTTGTGATATATGATATATGTATATACATATACATATGAAATATACACATATATATATTTCTCTCCTGTCATTATCTTTTGTGCTTAAAATGAATTTGGGGGTCATAAAACAATCAACATCCTTGTGGAAAAATCCTTCAGTGTTTAATTAGATTAAGTTCTTTCTACATTTTTGTCCTCAAATATCCTGACAAGTTATCAACAATTGACATTTTTCACCATGACACTATTTTTATATTATAAAGCTTCTAATTATGCAATAGGATATTTTACTCAGTGAGTCAGTCAATATATATTTGTTAATCAATCATGTCAAATGTTCCAGAGGTGACAAGTAAGATGAGGAAAGAATACTTAAAATGACTTTGAGATTTTTCTCTAGCAGTGATTTAGCTGTTAGTTTAATTGTAGGTGCTGAGTTAGAAGATCAGTGGGTTTAAGTTGGAACTAAGGAAGTTTGCTTAGGAATAGATTAATTTTAAGTTAATAACTGTTTGGTATGAACAGTTTTATGTTTACCATTATTAGGTAAAATTATCCAAAACTGTAACTAAGTACAATGAAATAAGTCTATCTGTTTGCTGCTATACTAAAGCATTTTGTAAGTAAATACAAGGTGATCCATAAGTATTATTTAATTTTTAGGAAAAATAAATATGAATTTACTAATTAAAATTTTAAACTGTAAATTTACATCTTTTCTTTTAGGTTTGTGTACAGTAGAGATGCAATTTATTTATTTTTAGTAGAAAAAAATTCCAAAAATTTTATTTTATTCCCTTCCAGGATACTGATAGCTCAATTAATAAATAATCTGCTTGCAATGCAGGAGACGTCCTGCAATGTAGGAGGCCTGGATTCGATCCCTGGGTCAGGGAAATCCCCTGGAGAAGGAAAAGACAACTCACTCCAGTATTCTTGCCTTGGAAATCTCGTGGAGAGGAGCCTGGCAGGCTACAGTCCATGGAACTGCTAGAGTAGGAAATGACTTAGAGACTAAACCACAGGATATTGTCCAGTTTTGCATCTAATTTAGCAATCTTATTCAAATATCCCTTTGCTAAAAGTTTTTTATTTCCTACAAGAGTTATTTTTATTGCCTTCCACAGTGCCTATATAATTTCCAGTCCTGTATGTGTACTTTTAAAAAATGTAACAGCTTTTTTTGAGATATAACTCATTTTCCATACAATTTGCCAATATACAGTGCATAGTTCAGTGATGGCAAATATATTTGCAGAGTTACACTTATTATCGCAATCAAATTGAGCATATTTTTATCATCCCCAAATGAAATCGTATACCTATTAGCAGCTGTTTTCCATTTCTTCTCAGAGCCCCAGTCATAGACAATTATCAATATGTCTTCTGTCTCTTTATTTTTGCCTATTCTAGATATTTTCTATAAACAGAAACACAGAATATGTAGTCTTTTGTGAGTAACTTCTTTCACTTAGCATAGTATTTTTAAGGTTCAGCCATGTTGTAGGATTTGTCATTACTTCGTTGCTTTTTATTGCCAGATAACATAATAACATAGATTATATGTTTTTTAGCCTTACATCAGTTGATGGATAATTGAGTTGTTTTTTTTTTGTTGTTGTTTTAGCCTTAGAAATAATACTGCTATGAGCATTAGTGTACAAAGTTTTGCATAGATAAATTTTGTAAATGTTCTTGAGTGCACACCAAAGAGTAAAATCCCTGAATCTCATGGTAACTTCACTCTTAAAACTTTTGAAGAGCTGCCAAACTAATTTTCAAATCAGCTACATCATTTTCCAATACCATCAGTAGTATATGAGGGTTCCAATTTCTTCATATCCTTTCCCACAGCTTTTACTGTATGTCTTCTTGATTATAGCCATCCAAGTATGTTAGAAGTGATATGTCTTTGTCATTTTGACTCACATTTCTCTGATAATATTGAGCATCATTTCTTATGCTTGTTGATCATTTGTATATTTTTGAAAGACTATTTATACTAATTCTTTGCTCACTTTAATTGGGTATTTATTTTTTATTAGTTTTTTAATTTGTTTTTTATTAGTGAGTTGTAGATATTCTTTATGTATTCAAGTTGGAGATTACTTAACTGGTTTCCTCCTGGGTTGGTTTCCTCCTAGGTTGTCTTTTAACTTTTCTGATGGTATTCTTTTAATTTTGATGAAATCCAGCTTATCTTTTTTTGCTGTTGCTTGTGCTTTGTTGTATTATATAAAAACCATTGCATAACCTAGTCATGAAGATTTACTCCTCTTTGTCTTCTAAGAGTTTTATAGGTTTAGCTCTAAAATTTAGATCTATGATCTATTTTTCAGTTCAGTTCAGTTGCTCAGTCATGTCTGACTCTTTGTGACCCCATTGACTGCAGCACACCAGGCTTCCCTATCCGTCACCAATACCTGGAGCCTGCTCAAACTCATGTCCATTGAGTCAGTGATGCCATCCAACCATCTCAACCTCTGTCATCCCCTTCTCCACCTGCATTCAATCTTTCTCAGCATCAGGGTGTTTTCCAATGAGTCAGTTCGCATCAGGTGGCCAAAGTATTGGAGTTTCAGCTTTAGCATTAGCCTTACAAAGAGTATTCAGGACTAATTTCCTTTAGGATTGACTGGTTTGATATATTTGATCTATTTTTAATTAACTTCTCTGTATGGTATGAGGTGGAGATTCAGCTGCATTCCTTTGCCCGTGAAATTTGGCTATTACTGCATCACTTGTTGAAGAGAATGTTCTTTACCTCCTGAATTCTTGGAACCCTTTTAAAAATCAATTGAACATAAATACAAAAGTCTTACTGGATTCTCAATTCATTCCATTGAGGTATATTTTTATCATTTTGCCATTACCACTTTATCTTGATTACCATAGCTGTGTGGTAAGTTGTGAAATCAAAAAAATGTAATTCTTCTAAATCTGTTATTTTGCAAGATTGTTTTGGCTATTCTGATTCCCTTGGATATTCATATGAATTTTAGGGTCAGCATGACCATTTTAGCAAAGTACAAGTCAGCTAGGATATTTAGAGGGATTGCATTGAGTGTATTGCTATCCTGACAAGAAACTTTCCAACTTATTATCATGGATTTAGTTTCCATTTTTAAGTCTGTCTTAATTTTTTTCATCAGAAAAAAATTCTGTTTTCTACAGAATATATGTTTTACACTTTTTTAGTTAATATAATTTTAAGTATTTTTGATGCTCTTGTGAATATAAACATTTTCTTGATTTTATTTTTGGTTTGTTCATTGCTAATAGATAGAAATACCAATTAATTTTTATGCATTTATGTTATATCTTTATGGTTGCTGTGTTTCTTGTGTGTGTGTTGAAAGTGTTAGTCATTGAGTTGTGTCCAACTCTCTTCAACCCCATGGACTGTAACCCGTCGAACTCCTCTGTTCATGGAATTCTCCAGGCAAGAATACTGGAGTGGGTTGCCATTCCTTTCTCCAGAGGATCTTCCTGACCCAGGGATCAAGCCCAGGTCTCCCGCATTCTAGGCAGCCTTTTACCATCTGGGGCACCAAGGCAGCTTGTTAGTATTCTCCAGAGAAGCCGAATATATCATATATAGATAGATAGATATATAGATATACATATGAAATCATTGTATATATCATCAATGTCCCAGCTCAACCACAAGAGACAAGTTTATCCTTTCTCCACCATTTTTATGCTCTTCAGGTCCTCAATGGATTGTATGTTACTTACCCACATTGGGGAGAGCAATCTACTTTACTGAATCCACCAATTCAAACTAATTTCATATAGAAACACCTTCATACCCATGCCTCAAAGTAATGCTCAACCTAAGCATCCCAAGGCACAGTCAAATTGATTCATAAAATTAAAGATAACAGTGCTAATAATTTTTAATAGAATTTATTAGGATTTTCTATGTGAAAGATTATTTTATCATTTGTTGTTGATTTGCTCAGTCATGTCTGACTCTTTGTGACCTTATGGACTATAGCATGCCAGGCTTTGCTGTCCTTCACCATCTCCCAGAGCTTGCTCAAACTCATGTCCATTGAGTCAGTGATGCCACCCAACCATCTTGTCCTCTCCCGTCCTCTTGTCCTCCTGCCTTCAATCTTTCCCAGCATCAGGGTTTTTTCTAATGAGCCGGTTCTTCACTTTGCATTAGGTGGTGAAAATATTGGAGCTTCAGCTTCAGCATCAATCCTTCTAATGAATATTTAGGATTGATTTCTGTTAGGATTGACTGGTTTGACCTCCTTGCAGTCCAAGGGACTCTCAAGAGTCTTCTCCAGCACCACAGTTCAAAAACATCAATTCTTTGGCACTCAGTCTTCTTTATAGTCCAACTCTCACATCCATACATGACTACTGGAAAAACTATAGCTTTGGCTAGACGGATCTTTGTTGGCAAAGTAATGTCTCTGCTTTTTAATATACTGCCTAGGTTGGTCATAACTTTTCTTCCAAGGAGCAAGCGTGTTTTAATTTCATGGCTGCAGTCACCATCTGCAGTGATTTTGGATCCCCCCAAAATAAAGTCTTTCACTGTTTCCATTGTTTCCCCATCTAATTGCCATGAAGTGATGGGAACAGGTGCCATAATCTTTGTTTTTGAATGTTGAGTTTTAAGCCAGCTTTTTCTCTCTCCTCTTTCACTTTCATCAAGAGGCTCTAATTCCTCTTCACCTTCTGCTGTAAGGGTGATGTCATCTGTATATCTGAGGTTATTGATATCTCTTCCAGCAATCTTGATCCCCGCTTATGCTTCATCCAGCCTGGCGTTTTGGATTTTGCATTCATCGTAAGTGGAAATAATTTTACTTCTTCCTTTGCAATCTGAATAGCACTTACTTCTCTTGCTTGTCAAATTACCTGATAAGATTTTCTGCACTGTGCTAATTAGAAACTCATCCTTTGTTCCTGATCTTTGGGAGGAAGCATTCAGTTTTCAGCATAAAATAAGATGTTAGCTGTTGAATTTACGTAGAGGTCCTTTATCAGAGAATAAGTTGATTTGTGTTTGTGGTTTGTTGTGAGTTTCTACCATGAGTTGTGTTGGAGTTTGTCAAATGCTTTTCTGTATCTTTTGAGATGATTGTGTGAATTTTATTCTTTATTCTATTGATACAGTGCATTTGGCATAATAAATTAATCTTGCATTTCTGGGTTAAATTAGATATGTATACTTTGGAAGTATTTGTTAAGAATTGATATACATATTTAAATATTTTATAGAATTTATCATTTAAACCAAATCATCTTCAAATGCTCTTTTAGTCAATTTTGCTATTTAATGAGTTTTTATTTATTAATGGATGATGTAATATCTTTGGTTTATTTTCTGTACATGCTCTTTCTATATGTTTAAGAGAGTCCAATGTTAATTTTTGAAAATTAAATATTGTCAGTTAAATGCTTTATTATTGGTCCTTATTAGTGATACTAACATACTGTCACAAAGATATTGGTAAATGTGACCAAATTTAGAGAAAGAAGCAGATCTTAATCTTTTGAATTAAGAGTACAAGACATACCTCGTAATTTTAAAATGGACTGATGGAAAATCAAAACTAAAGAAACTATATAAACAAAAATCATCAGATGGAGTATAAAGAAAAATCTAATGGGCTTGCTGTCTACTTTCCTAATTATAATGAAAAGAGCTTTGTGTTTCTTTTACATTGTGGTATGTGCTATAATTGAAAAATAATATCATAACAAAATTTTATAATCTATTGAGTAATGAGCAGTTGGATTTCATATGAAAGTATACCTTAGTAGTTAAGAGTATATAGCCACAATATGGCTTTGGATTCTGACTCTGCCACTTATATACTGTATGATCCCTTGGAAAATTATTTACCCTTTATACTTCACTTTCCTTATTTATAACTTGAATCTCATAACACATTTCTATTAGGTATTCAGAAAATGTGTATTGAAGAGGCATTTACATGTTAGATGTGACTGTTGGTTGCTAAGTAGACACTGAATAAGAGAAATATTGTTAATCCACCTTGGATGCTGTTAAAACCATGCATTTAGATCTATTTTTAAATGTTTCATTCAGTTATGGAATGTCAGTTTGATTATTTTTTAACTAATTACAATATTATGATTGTATTTTTATTGTTTCATGTCTTTTTGCCTGAATTTTTATTTAAAATTTAATTAAAGGTTTTATATGCTAACATTACATTCTGTATCACCTTTGGGTCTGCTTCATTAATTTATTTTTTATCTGGTTATCAAAGATTTAATTCTATTTTTTTCTCATGCCTAAAATTTTTTTCTTAAGTGCTAGATATATTAAATAAGATGATTGATGTTAAAAACTTAAATAAAGATCTGGTAAAGTGTCAGAAATGTAGCACAGAGTTAATAAATAGTAAAGATTATTGCTGTTCTTTATTATCCTCAATATTTTATCTAGGAATTTGTATTTCTGATTGAAGTTAGTCGTGGAAGTAATGTATGTTTTCAAAGACTTTCAAATGTACTTTAAGTAAAAGCTGAAAAAAATAAATGCATCTATTTCATATTGTTAAGTACATTCTTCCTTATCTTCTTTTAAAATGTATTTTAGAGTATTTTTTTGTGAAATGGACAAAGAATTTTATTACATTTCACCTATTATTAACATATAACATTGTATAGCATATTTGTTACAACTAATGAAACATTATTAATGTGTTATTGGTGGTGGTTTAGTCACTAAGTCATGTCCGACTCTTGCGATCCCATGGTCCGTAGCCTGCCAAGCTCCTCTGTCCATGGGATTTTCCAGGCAAGAATATTGGAGTGGTTTGACATTTCCTTCTCCAGGGGATCTTCCCAACCCAGGAATCGAACCTGGGTCTCCTGCATTGCAGGCAGATTCTTGACCGACTGAGCTATGAGGGAAGCCCAATATGTTGTTATTATTAACTAAAGTTTATATTTTCTTCAGATTTCCTTCATTTTTACTTCATGTCCTTTTTCTGATCCAGGATCCTCTCTAAAATAACAGATTACATTTAGATGTCACATCTCCTTGGGGATCTTTTGACTGTTACAGATCCTCAAAATTATCCTTATTTTTGACAAAATACTTAACAGCTTTGAGGCATACTAGTCAAATTCAATTTTAAATTTTCATGAAAGGAACACATATCTCTGAAATGTTCAACGTATTGTTCATCATTCAGTAAAAATGATGTATTTGTATAATTTATGAACAAGTAGGATTCCAAAAATTCTTAATGAAACGCAAAATATTCTAGTCTATAATAGTCAAATGTGTGGAAGGGAGTGATGAGTGATGAGTGATGAACTTAACAGTCTAGTCTTGTATAATGAGTTTCATCTACATGTTTGGTTAATAGATTGTTGAGGATGATACTCAACACAAAAGTGTCACAATACATAGTATCCATGGCCAAACCAGATAAATTGAATGGAAAGAGAGCCCTGGCCACCCTTCATGTAGTTACATGGAGTACATCCTGAATTACCAGAGCATAATTTTTTTTTCTTTAGTTTTAAGGTTTAGGTTTTAAGCCTGTTCAAGCAATCTACTTAACTAACTTTTGTTAAAACTGAAAAGAAATATTTGTAGCAGGATAGAATTAGATGGTCTACTTTAAATTCCAATTTACCAAATTTCATTATTCATTATTAATATATATATATGGGATACGTGTATATTTTACTATGCTAACTTGATAGCTTCTGATGTTAAAGACTAGTATAACCTCTGCATCTTATACACTGATTTAATAGAAAAAAGCCATCATAATTTGAATGTTAAGAGGTACATTGTTACATAAAAACATTTTATTTTTGCAGAACTATTATGGAGCTGCTAGGATGATTTTTTCTGACAACCCACTTGGTCTGACCTGTGGAATGGTATGCCCCACCTCTGATCTTTGTGTAGGTGGATGTAATTTGTATGCCACTGAAGAGGGACCAATTAATATTGGTGGATTGCAGCAATATGCTACTGAGGTATGTAAGATGTACAATTGTTTTTTCTATCCCTGAAGCACGAAAATCTTAAAATAACTTTAATCCTTGAAGCTTTGTTGATATCCAACATTTTTAGTGTGATATACAGCTACAGTTTAAGTATTTTGTGCCATAAATGATGTTTTTATTCAATGACTTGGCTTCAAAAATGAAATTTCTAAAACCATATGTCAAATTAATTGTAATCCCAGAAGGTTATTAAAATACTTTCACTGAAAGTTATATAAATTGGAGTATCTGAAAATAGAATTTATTCATTAACTTTACGTTGGAGTGTGGCTAGGGGGTCCCATTATGGGAAAAAAATAAAAACTATCTTACTTAACTGGTTCTTTTTCCTGAAACCATCTTTAATCTTCACAGCTTGAAAGAATACATCAGCATTCTTCTACAATATATTTTGAGTAATAGAGGTTATAGAATTATCAAAAACCCTCAAACTGAATAATATTTTTTAACATTAGATTTTGTGAACTTATGGATTGAAAGCAGTTGTGTTTTTTGGATGCAAATTTATAATGAAATAATATGAAAACATTTTGTCCCTATTTTTCTTGTAAGTTTGGGCCATGTCTTTCTTTTTTAATGAATCCTTTTTAAATGACTTTGAAGCTCTGGGACATCTTATTCCTTCTGGGGCCTCCTTTTCAGAGTCAACTACCAGATCAATTCCTATGTATCATTTAAATGATCAGCTTATATGGAGGTTACAGTAGAATTTTGTAATCCTTGGGGTCTGTTTGGCTCGAAGACCAAATTAAACAACCTGTCAACACTAGAATTTTAATTAATGACTTCTCTGTCTGATGTTGTCAACTCAAACACAACATATTCTTTCTTTTTAGGACCCTTCTCATAATATCCCTCAAGCTTAAGTCTTACTTTGCTTTTAGTAATAAATCAGGTTTTTATTCCCTTCCTGCTTTCTGACAGGTTAATTCTAAGGAAGGGCTCCTGGGAGTGAGAAAATAGAAACAATTTGAGGTTGTGAGTTGTTGCAATAAATTCTTGGATTTAATTTCTTTTCCTACCAAATTCAAAATTGCATTAGTTTACCTGACTAGCGCAAGGTATGATCTTTACAACCTGAGACAATCCCTAGTTGATGGAGAAGATTCACTTGAATTCTTCCACATTTTTCTTTGGGGACTCATTGTCTCTTCATTAAAATGGGGCAGGCTTGCAAGGATGTAGTAAGTAAAAGGTCACACAGTATCTATATAAACTAACACTGCATTTCAAAGCAAAATCAGTAAAATAATGTTATTTGTCTGTGGTTTGGACTAGAGAGGGAGGGAGGAAGGAGAGGGGAGAAGGGGAAAAGAGAGAGAGGAAACAGTGAAGGGGGGTGGGGAGAGCGGAGAGAAAGGGAAACACCATTCCTCGGAGAACTCTGTTTGTTTTAATGGGGTTGTACCTCTGCTTTCCAAAGCAAAGTCTATTTATTTCAGACATAGCATGGATTAGGATGGCATTAGATGCATTTTAAGAGTCTCATGGAATTTAGATAGGAATGTATCTTCTTATTCCATTCCATTTATGCTTCTTATTACTGTGGCTTCAAATATATCTATCAAATTATAAATAAAAATCTCCCAGTGGAACTACAGGGGAAGGCTTTTCATTGTTTTTGTTTTTTAAGTTGACCACTTAGGGCAATTTATTTTTTAGAGAGTTCTGTCAAAGGGTTGTTTACTTAAATTTACCCAACTGTCAAAGTTGTTGTGAAGGTAAGCAGTAATGGATTCACAGATATAGGAAACAAACTTGTGGTTACCAAAAGGGAGAGGGAATGGGGGTAACAAATTGGGGATATGGGATTAGCAGACACAAACTGCTATATATAAAATAGAGCAGCAACAAGGATATATTATATAGCACAGGAAATTATTATTTTATAATAACCTAAAGTGAAGTATAATCTGCAAAAATACTGAATCACTGTGCTGTATCCTGAAACTAGGGCTTCCTAGATGACTCAGTGGTAAAGAATCTGCCTGCCAATGCAGGAGACGGAAGAGATGCTAGTTTGATCCCTGGGTTAGGAAGATCCCCTGGAGTAGGAAATGGCAACCCATTCCAGAATTCTTGTCTGGGAAATCCCATGGACAGAGGAGCCTGGAGGGCTACAGTCAGTGAGTTCTAAAAGAGTTGGACATGACTGAGCATGTACACACACACATAACCTGAAACTAACACTAAATCAACTCAATGAAAATAATAAGCATAATGCAATGAATTAATTGACTGCCACTGTAAATAGTATAACTTTAAAAAATAATTCTAAAATAAAAATATTAAATAATGTTATAAATAATAGTATGCAAATACCATTACTCTTTCAAACTACTAAACTATTGATAGGAGTACTTAAGTAAAAACTGAACATGATGCAAATAATTTGATGTTTGTTTGATAAAATAATGATTGATTTTTGACTTTTAAAGAATTATAAATCTATTTTTCAACCATATTAAGCAAAGGTTAGGAGAGCAGACTAAAGTAGTATGGTATTTTTCAAAAATGTTTTTCCTATAATTTATATGTGTATATATTCCTATAATATCTATGTGATATTTGAAATATCAACTCCATAGTCTACCTTTAAAATTTAAATCCATACCTTAGATTATACCTTTCCATTTAAACATGGGTGTATGATTTAGAACATGTAATAGAAATGTAGGTAGTATTTAGTAGAAAAGGAATAAATCACATAAAGGATAGCATGGGGAGGATCAGGAGACCAGCTACTTTAACTACTTTTGTTTTGTCCTATATTGTCAATCCTATGCTGTCCCCACATCTGCAGTGACTTTGCTTCATACACTTTTGCATACATGTGACACAGACAGGCTACAGAGTAATTCCAATTCTCTCTAGGGGGCAGTTTTTTCTTAGTTCAATTAAGTGTAACAATAGTGCTTCAATAAACAACAATAAATAATTTGGAAATAATAGCTTGCTGTGGATTGTCTTATCAATTTCATCAGGGTCTTAAAACTTCTCTACATAGGTATAATACTTGAAATTTTTATTATAAAATGTCTTTGATCATTTAGTTGACTTCTTAAGAAATCATGTATTTATCACATTTAATTAACCAACTAGACTCTCATTGTCTCTCAAATTTAACTAATGAATTGCTGCAAAAGGATAAAGAAGAATGCATCTTTCTACTCATTTCCCAAAGTTTGAAAAATAACTATAAATAGAGAATTAACTGCATGTCGAATCACTTCCTTTCCACTGATGTTAAAGAGTTTTGGAAACAATTTAGAAAAATTAAAATTCCAAGGTTCTAAAGTTTGACTTTAAATCTTAAAATGAATGAGGCTCAGAGGATTAGTACTTAAGATTGCTGCCTCAATTATGAATTTTTAGGAATACATTAGATTATGAAATTGGTATCAGAAAACAGTACTTGTTTTTCACAGTAAATATTCTGTGGGATTATATTAATACCCATTAAACATACTGTTTTACATGGCATATACTCCTTGCACTGTACTTTGAATTTACTTTTTATACTTTTGGTTAAGAACAGAGCTGAGTTATTCTTTAGATTTTTCTTTAACTATATTTTTCAGGTCTTTTGTATCAGCTCTCATTTGAAATACCCTATTTTTGTCCCATCATCATATGCTATTTATACACTATCATTTGCTATTTGAATTTATTTCTATATTTTATTGAATAGGCATAGTTCAAATCAAATTGACCAATGCTTATAACATAATAAAAAAAATACACTGATATAGTTCAAATCATCAGGTATTATGAGGCTACATTAAGAGGCTACATTAAGTAAATTAGTAAAATTATTTGATTGACATCAGCATGTTTTGTTAAATGCTGCAGTCAATAGTTTAAAGAATTGTGAGTGAAGAAGGAACATGATTACATGAGTTAGTGATTATTTTAGTAGGACAAATATCCCTACGGTATCTTCAACTTGAACACGGAGTCACTAAAAGCTTTAAACTTTTGATTTCTACAGTTATATTGGCAGAGGATATAGAGACACATGTATTCTAATAAATAATAGAATATTATGTCTGTTTTCAAATAATGTATTTTTGTGATGCATCTTCCCATCTATCAAATAGATAAGTATAGAAGAAATTAGGGGTAGTCCTCATATTAACACCAACTATTGCAAAAAAGTGCATAAACTGAAATGTAAGATTAGGTATACTCTATGTCTTATGTCAGTTGCTTTATAAGCTAATCATGCAAAAGACTGGAAGAATGAATAACACTGTTAACAATTAATGCAGTGCAGCAGAAGCAAACTGGCACCATCCGAAGAAAACTGGCTTCTATGAACACCAAGTGTATTATTACACTCCCAGTTGGTAAGGATTTAATTAATCTAACAAACACTGATTGAGCATTGATTAGAATTAAGCATTGTTGTAGGCTGCTTCTACATACTACATGTCCTGAAATTCCGTAGTGACTTGATAAGACTTATGCATTGACATCAGCATCTTTAGACTAATAATCCAATCTCCATTAATATTCTTTGGTTCCGGAGGTGAGTAGACCTTAGTACAAAAAAACGGGATCAGATGGGGGAAAATGTAGTCATAATACTGTCTACTTGCATAGTGCCTCAATGCTTTTTTGTAATATCTCATTTAAAAATATTGATAACCATTAAGACATGTAAACTTGCTAATGTTTTCCCCATTTGGAGCTTAAGGAAATGAAGGATCAAATGCTTCTAAACTTATAGTTAATTAGACAAACTCCATTTGCCCTGGACAATGTTAGGTACTGTACTTAGAACTTGACTGATAACTCAGAATAACCCTCTAGATGAATGTTATCATCCTCATTTTATGTATGAGTAACAAGAGGCTCCGGAGAAGGCAATGGCAACCCACTCCAGTACTCTTGCCTGGAGAATCCCAGGGAGAGCAGAGCCTGGTGGGCTGCCGTCTATGGGGCCGCACAGAGTCGGACACGACTGAAGCGACTTAGCAGCAGCAGCAGCAGCAGCAAGAGGCTCACACAAGTTCGCATGTAATAAAGGGCAGATATAGAGTACAAAGCCTCAAATTCCTTGAATTTCACAAACCCTCACTTGCCCCACCTAATATTAGGTCATTATTACAAAGTCAATGTAAACTTGAATTTTCTGGCTGCAAGCTCCCAGTGTTACACCTTGTTGTCTCAACCACAAATACCTCAGTTACTGTACCTCGTTGCTGTTGTTAGTCGCTAAGTCATGTCTGACTCTTCTGTGACACCACTGACTGTAGCCCTCCAGGATCCTCTGTCCATGGGATTTCCCAAGCAAGAATACTAGTGGGTTGACATTTCTTCTCCAAGGGATCTTCCCAACCCAGCAGTTGAACCCAGGCTCTTCTATGTGCAGAGGATTCTTTACTGCTGAGCCACCACAGAAGCCAAAATGAGGTCGCTACATCATTTTCTGTTATACAAGAATCAACTATATTAAACTAGGTTGTGTAAGACAAATACATATGGCTTAGTCATTTTCTTTATTTGTGTATGTTACCAGAAAGCTTTTGGTTTTTCTTTTTCCCTTGTCATTGAAGGATTATTATACAGCCAGTATTCTGGTTTTGTGGGGCCTGAGATGATAAACTTTGAGTCCCTTCTTTGAAGAATTACACAAAATAGTACTATATACATCAATGCAGGACCTTGGAAGAGGCCTATGCAATTGAGAGTCCTGAAGTTTAAGCTTTTAAGTTCATTAGGACTTAAGTTTTATGTTCGTTAGGAAAACCTAAGCTTGATTTTGTGATAACTGGTCTATAAGTAAATTTAAGAATGTGTCTATCACCTTTATGTCCCAGTTTGGCAAAGTGGTCAGTAAGATCTGCCGGTTCCTGTGCCTGTTAAGATACATTATCATGATAATGGAAAATAACAATTTTTGTGGATAATGATACTTATGGCTAATATTTTTGCAGTTCATCTATAAATGGAATATGGATTAGTAATAGTCATTAGATTGATAGCTCAAACTTTATTGTCCCAAACATATCATCTTTGATAAAATTTCTTAATACTACTCTTATCTTAAAAGTGTTATCAATAGCTTATGAGTAC
Source organism: Cervus canadensis (assembly GCF_019320065.1). NCBI lineage: Eukaryota > Metazoa > Chordata > Mammalia > Artiodactyla > Cervidae > Cervus > Cervus canadensis. Next base: position 43,747,953 of record NC_057387.1, read on the forward strand.
TGTTCACGTAAAAGAAAAAAAAATTTCTGAAAGAAATAAGATGTACATGAATATGCATTAAACATTAATAAAATCAATAGTTCATATCAATAAAATCAAGAGCTTGGCTCTTGGGGATGCAAACGCAAGTAAAATTTGTTCGGGCCTCATTTGTGTCTCCCCTTTCAGTCTTAATGAAGTGATTAATAGGGAGGAAAAATGTCTTGATAGCTTTAAATATTTGATATTGTTTTCCAAAAATCTTTGGAAATCTATTAAATATCCTCAGTGCTGGCACAGTGATGGATAATAAAACTGCATGACTGGACAGATTGCTAGATGATTTTTATCACAAAATTTTAGTTTGACTTAAAACTATACATTAGTATCTAGAATTTTAACACATAAAAAAATAAGTTTCAGTGATTTGGGGCAATAATATTGAAATTTACCAAAACTGCATGGTTCTTAAGGTTATTTGCTGTGAAAGTTTTTGAATTTGTTCTTTATAAGTTCAAAAATATATATACTCCTGGGGGCACCTTACTGTGTAGATGGCTGGACTGTCACTGATTTGAATCTAGAACTTAAAATATGTAGTTTTTCATAAATATATTTGATGGATAGTATTATAAAGGAGTTTACAGCAGTAGTAATGTATCAGCATGAATACTTGTAAGAACCATGATGCTGTGAGTTAGATTTAAATACCCGTTTGCTCCAAATGGTAATGATAAATGACACAGAATAAGCACACAAGGAAAATGAATAGCTGAAGTATAAAAATGAAGATAAATACCTTTTTGGGCCAGAAATGGTATAGAAATGTTGTTATTGTTGGTTAGTCACTAAGTCGTGTCCAACTCTTTTGCGACCCCGTGGACTGTAGGCCTCCGGGCTCCTTCATCCATGGGATTATCTCAGGCAAAAATTGTGGAGTGGGTTGCCATTTCCTTTTCCAGGAGATCTTCCTGACTCAGGGATAGACCTTGCATCTCCTACTTTAGCAGGTAGTTTCTCTACCACTTAGCCACTAGGAAAGCCCCGGTATAGAAACATTCAACAGTAGATAGAGGACTTGGGCCACTGTCCTCTAGTCTCTACATAAGCAAACCATCAGGGGCTGCTGGGGAGTTTGACTGCTATGGGGTAGTAGGTACCAAAAGCTTTATGCATGGTAGAGAACTGGATTCACCTACCCCTGGTAGAAAGTTTGAAAAAAAAAAAAAAAAAGAATAGGACTTGCGCTGGCATGAAGCTGCAGAGAGCTATGTCCCAGTGTTTTGGGCATGTGCCTAGTGGCCCAGTAACTTGCTTCTATATTGTCTGTAAGTATTACCTGGAGACTGGGGCTCTGGGCCTCCAGTAAGAGACTTGGTTCTGCAGTGGTGGAGAGGGAGAGGAGTGATACTGGGTGGAAGCTATTGTGTACTTGATGTAAGAAGCAGGAGGGTTAGTGCAAAAACAGAAAATTTTCTCTCAGTGCTAAGTCTAAAACCTAAAGTTCAAAACAACGTTAGAAAAACTAGTTCAACCAGTTAAAAAAACTAGTTAACTAGGGATAGTCAAAAGACTCAAACTACAGATGATTTTAACCTAATGAAACCAAATAATACCATATTCAGGCCTTTTAAAATAAATAGAAAATAATATCCACATAAATAAGGTAAAATTATTAATAAAACAATGAATTTTATATGAAATAGTTGATTAGAAATATTCACTGAAATAAAAATACTAGTAAAACTTTAAATTTAGAACTGGATTAGAAATTGGTGTAGAGCAGTCTTAAAGCAGTCTTAAGGCAGTCGTGGTAGAGGATTTTCCAAAAGAAAGGGAAGATATAAGTTCCTCATTTAGAACATGATTGTAATATTGTGAAATGCCAAGGTTCTTGAAAGAATCAACTTCTAGGGAAGGAAAAAAAAGATTATTCTAAAATAAACAATCTGCCCTCAGACTTCTCATTAGTATCCATAGATGTTAGAAGCCAAGAATACAGTGTTTTAAAGGACTAGGATAAAGAGCTGTATTTCTCCCTTAACTATAAACATGAATAAAGATATTGTAAACATTTAAAATCTAAGGTGGTTTGTCACTCACCTTATTATAAGAATTCTTAAAAAAGTTATTCTTCAGCATGATTGATACAAACTTGGAATGAAAGAGGGATGTAAGAAATGATGATGGCAAGGAAACCAGAAAAATATGCTTATAAATAAAATTAACTATTGACCATAGATAAGAATGACAATTCATTTTGGGGTGTGAAAAATAAAGACAGAGATAAAAATTTTACATAAAATTGACAAGGGAGGTGTTTGAGGTGGGGGGTCAGGGGTCAGGTAGTCAGGGGTGCTAAGGGCCTTTTGTGTTGAGAGAAGAGAAATACTTGATAACTTGGAAATATGTTTTTTAAAACATTGAAATATCTGTGTTAAAAATTAAAAGGTAAGCCAGAAAGATAAAGACCATTACAGTATACTAACACATATACATGGAATTTAGAAAGATGGTAACGATAACCCTATATGCAAAACAGAAAAAGAGACACAGATGTACAGAACAGAATTTTGCAGTCTGTGGAAGAAGGCGAGGGTGGGATGTTTCGAGAGAACAGCATCGAAACATGTATATTATCTAGGGTGAAACAGATCACCAGCCCAGGTTGGATGCATAAGACAAGTGCTAGGGCCTGGTGCACTGGGAAGACCCAGAGGGATCCGGTGGAGAGGGAGGTGGGAGTGGGGAGCGGGATGGGGAATACATGTAAATCCATGGCTGATTCATGTCAATGTATGACAAAAACCATTACAATATTGTAAAGTAATTAGCCTCCAACTAATAAAAATAAATGGAAAAAGAAAAAGAAAAAAAAAACCAAAACAAACAAGAAGTTAAATTTATAAAATAATTGCAAAGAATAGGAATTTTCCAAAAGAATGTGTTAGAAAAAATAAAAAAGTGAAAGAATAAAAAAAAATTAAAAGGTAATCACATAAAATATAGAAATACAATTTGTCATTTGTAAACAGTCATAGAAACAAAGATGGCTGAGATGGTAGAAAACTTAATCCAGTGAGAGACAGAAAAGGGAAAATAAAATAAAAAATCAATAGCGTGAGGAGCAAATACAAAGCATAGGAAACAGGAAACACAAGGCAGATAGAAGAAATTAATGCAAATATATTATTAACCACAAAACTTACTTTTATCAAGTTTGCCTATTAAAACATAAGAGGCTCTATTATGGATTAAAAATAAATACTTTAAACAACTATAAGATGTTTAGAAGAAAAAGACATTATTGTAGCAAACTTGAAAATAATGTGGTTGAAAAAAGAAATACTATGCAAATACTAACCATGAAAAGTTAATGTAGTGGTATTTATATGTAACAAAAGTGGAGTTTTAGGGACATATATTAATAAAAATAAAGAGAAAAATAAGTAATGAAAAGAATAAACATTCTTAAAATTACATATACATTACAACATGGCCTTAAAATTTTTAAGAATAATTTGAATTAAATTTATTAGATTGATTTAATGAATGTATAAAAGTTTCTGTATCCAACTAATACAGAGTGAGTGTAACCTTTTCAGGCACCTGTGGAAAAAACATTTATCCAAATTGATCATGTACTTTCAGAAATATATATATATGTGTGTGTGTGTGTGTGTGTGTATATATAGTTTTCAGTTAAATATGTACAGACTATATTTTTTTCTACAACACAACTAAATTAGATATTAAATATCAAAGACAGAAGGAGAAGGGGATGACAAGAAGAGGAGATGGTTGGATGGCATCACCAACTCTGGACATGAGTTTGAACAAGCTCCAGGGATTGGTGATGGACAGGGAAGCCTGGCATGCTGCAGTTCATGGGTCTCAAAGAGTCTGACATGACTGAGTGACTGAACTGAACTGAACTGAACTGAAGATATCAAAATATTATCAAAATGAAGGCAGTAACAACAGATTTAAAGCGCATTTGTAAATAATGCATGGTTTGAAGAGGTTGTCACAAAAGAAATTATAAAATATTTAGACTGAATAACACAATTTCCATGGACAACCTATAAAATGTAACCAAAGTTATTTTTAAATGAAAATTTGTGATTTTACATGTCTATAACAAAAAAGATAAAGATTATATATAAATAAGCAGGTTTCATTTCAAGATGTTAGAGAGGAAACAGGTGGGGGAGGGATGTTTTAGTTGCAGTGGATTGGTAAATTATGAAAAAAATGTAAGAAAGATAATGTAAATAATACAAATGAAAACAAAAATGATGATGGCCTACAAAGAAAACCTGACTTTGAAAATAGATTAGTAAATGATTACCTGGCATATCATATAGTAACCTGTACATTTCAGTTACAGCTGCCTTCTAATTACTGTTCTTTTATAATTTTATTGAACTTCTTATAAGTAGTTAATCATACTTAAGTAGTTAATCATTTTTCTAGAAAAATCATGTTAGCAAGCAATTGGAGCTGATAGAATGGGGGAAGATCTCTCTAGTCTACCATGTCTCCATCACTCTCTATTGCCTTCTTGCTCTCCTTTCATCCCCAGCAAGCTGTGAGACGGATTGCCTGGCCCCCGACAGCTTTATTTTCCAACCCCAGCATTGAAAATATATTTGAGTGACTAACTAGATGCTTGCAGTGTCTGGGTGCTAAGGACACGGTGATGAACAAGATAGGAATGACACTAACCCTCAGGTAGCTTATTGCTTCCTGAGAAAGACAGACTATTCAGCAAACTATAATGAAGTGCCGAGGGGAGCAGTCAGACAGTACTGTGGGAGCCAGTAGCTAGGAAAGCTAACAGATTTCCTAACCTATCGGGGAGGGTAAGCTGAGTTGAGGAAGTGAAATTGAAACTGAGTCCTGTACATCAGGTCCAGTAAAGTGAGGAATAGGCGAGAATTCAAGGCACAGAGAACAGCATGAGCAAATTCCTGAAGGCACATAAGTGTTTGTACTGATTAGTTTGAACCTGCATATGATTTTAGATCAGTGAAGTTGCTCACAACCAAAGTATACATACCTATGCTTTCAAATTGTTTTTTGTCAACTGTTTATTTCAGTTGTAGCCTTAAAGCACAAATAGAACACATAGCCTAATCACAATAAAAATATGAACCATAATGTAATAGCAGTAATTTAAGAATCAGTTCTGCTGTGCATAAAATGAACAATTGTACCTCACTTTGAAGTGTTTGGGAGGCTGAAGATATAAAGGGTTAAGCACTCAGGAGAGTGCCTTATAGAGAGAAAGGGTTAACCCCTGGAGGTTATCATTGATTTACTCAATCTTCACAATAAATTGTTGAAATAATTATTACTCTCTGAATTTTAGAGCTGACATTTAGAGAAGTGAAATCTTCTCCACAATAATATGTGTCATTTTTTTAAAGATTTAGTTAAGGTATTATTTTTCCTCCCGTCTGGGATAAGTTTTCTTTCTCACTGGTTCCAAGAGTACCATGTATAAAAATGAACTCTACACATTGGCAGATTGCATTGTAATAATTTTTCTGTGTTTAAGACATATGATTCTTCTGTTACCCAGGGAGCTACTCACTGGAAGGTCTATGTTTGCCTTACTCATACTTGTGTCTAGTACATAGAGGGCACATAAAGATATTTACTCAATTAAGGTGGAAATTGAATAGAATAGAACATTCTGATTTCACATCATATAGTATTTTTACCATGCCAGATATGCATTACAACAATGACTCTTTTAATAATAAGATAATAATGAAGCAACATTTTAAAAAAATCACTAAATGCATTGATAATTAAAAATGTGCCATTGTATGAAGTTTTCCTTATTTTTGATATGTTTGAAATACACTTTCCGCTTTTAGTGTCCCTTGTTTAATTGTTGTGGAGAAACTGTCAGGTAGCCCGAGAATATTTCTTTCCAAGGGATGAGTGCAGAGGATAGTATGTACTCAGTGTTTCTTTTGACTTGTTTCACAAAAGGAAGCACGTTATCAGGAAAATTACATAGAAGCGTCTCCTAGAAGCCATGTAATTTGAGGTAACGTACTTTTGGATGCACAAATAACAATCTCTCTCCATTCAGGCGTTCAAAAGGTAACCAGACTGGCATATTGCTAATTAAATAACTCAAAGAAATTGAAACCAGTGAAGTGAAAACCAGTGTATTATTTGTGTTAAGATTTCTCTTAGACCTACACTGATGAAATAATATACCTTTTGAAATGACCAGAAATTATGTTTTATTCTATAATAAAATCAAGTTAAAATACTTGCAAAAATACAACACTCTTATGGGATGTGTAGGATACAGCTAACCTTTTACCATATATCCTTCCAACTGGTGGAGATATTCTGAAATTTCCAAAAATATTTTATTTGTCATGATTTCCCTAAGGTTTACATTTGCTATTTCTTAGTTAATAAGAACAAGTAGAGCAATTGGGGAAGAATTATAGCTACCAAATATTTCTGTCTGTTTTCATTGTGTATCATTTTAGAAAGTAAGAAAGATTAAAATGAGAAAAACTTACCCTCAAATTAGAGTTGGTATGTATCTTTGCATGTACCGTGTTATGTCCTTTTCCACTGAGAGAGGACTATATAACTATTAGAAATTTATAGTCTTTCTGTCTCCTTAATGTGAAGAGGCGTGGGGGAAAAATCACCCCCAAGTGAAATACTGGCATCTCTCTGTCTCAGTCTTTAAAATCAGGATAATTTCTCCTTTGCCTCAAAATGTGAAAATTATAGGGGAAATAATAATAGAGTCAATATGGAGTGATGAAAGGAATGCCCTTTCCAGATGGGTGAAAATTTAGAAATCACAGGACGATTATGCAAGATCTATTTTAAATACTCCTCAAGATTAGAAAGTGAAAGTGAAGTCGCTCAGTCGTGTCCGATCTTTGCAACCCCATGGACTGACTATAGCCTACCAGGCTCCTCCATCCATGGGAATTTTCAGGCAAGAATACTGGAGTGGGTTGCCATTTCCTTCTCCAGATCTTCCTGACCCAGGGTTTGAACCCGGGTCTCCCGCATTATGTAGGCAGACGCTTTACCGTCTTGAGCCACTAGGGAAGTTGCTCAAGAAGATTATTCCCTTACAAATAACAGAGAGGTAACCATCCCTTTGTGTCACTGAGAAAGAACTATGTGTGGTGCTCATTTATTGAAGCCTATCACTGGAGTTCAGAGCACAGGAATTTTGAAATTAATCAGAATCTAGTTGGATGCCTACTATGTGTTATAACTCCACCATGCCCTGACATGCACTACAGATGGGAGGAGAAACACTCAGATTAGCTTTGTACGTATTAACTCATTCAATCCTCATAGCAGCCTTAAGAGATGGATATTTCTGATACCAGTTTACAGTTTGAGGAGATTCATGCATGGAGATATTAAAGTCTTTATTCAAGGACTTTACCGTGAGAATGATAGAGGTCAAGACTCAATCCCAAGAGTGTAATTTGAAAGCCAGACCTCTAAATATATTGCCCTCTGAGATGAAGTTTACAAAGCTCTATTTAAATACTCACTTCATCAGAAAAAACTACTGCTATCAAACAAAGGGAAGGGGAGGAGTCAGATGCAATAATAAGTGGAAAAATAACAAAATACTGACCCATCTTCCATTTATGAGTCCAGTTTTGCTCACCTGTTCAAATTACTGTTAAGGACATTTATTTTGGTTTTGATTTTAATTTTGAATTTCTTCTTTTTAAAAATTTCTTTTTTTTAACAAATTTAAGTTTCCTGGTGAAGTTACATTTTTATAAATTTTTTGAACATGTTCATTGTAGTTTTTCAGTATAAAGTCCATTTGTGATAACAACATGTACTGAATTCATATCTATCAATTTTCTGAGTTATTGGCAGTTCTTAGTTAATGACAGACCTGGGATTTTTGATCAGAATCCAGGCCTTGTATATGAAAATTTGTAGACATTGTGGTTAACTTATTTACCACAGAAGGTTCACCATTTCTTTTGGTAGGTAGACAGGAGTGAGACCATATCACCTTTATCTAAATCAGGAGCTGGGTTGATATCTACCTCTGGTCTGCTCCACTTGCAGAGTATAACCCTCCAAATGTTTCAGCAGTCTGCTAAGAGGTTGATTAGGACTTTCTCTAGCTACACCTGTACTCTGGTTGTTTCATTTGGTCCATCAGATTGCAGAAGGCTTCCTTCTGCTTTGCATGCATGCCAAGTTGCTTTAGTCGTGTCTGACTCTGTTACCCTGTGGACTGTAGCCCTGCAGGTTCCTCTGTCCATGGGATTCTCCATGCAAAGATACTGGAGTGGATTGCCTTGCCCTCCTTGGGATCTTCCCGACCCAGGGCTCGAACCCATGTCTCCAGGGCCTTCTGCCTTGGCAGGCAGATTCTTTATCACTGAGCCACCTGGGAAGTCCCCCTTCTGCTTTATAGAGACTTTAAAAAAAAAATTGTTGTTTATATTCTTAGTCTTTGTCTTAGGAAGTGTAAGAATTAAACTTTTCTCTACTTTCTTCTGCTTCTGGTGTCTAGCCTCTTAGATTCCCCAAACCCTGTGTCACTCTAGTCCTAGAAGATTACCTAAGATCTCTCTTGCTCTTCTTCTGAGCCTTGGTCTTCTATCTACAAGATTCCTCATTTTGCTAAGAAGTCACTGATTCCCTCAGGATAAAAGTAACTCCTATACTATCATCTCACTTCTCTGATGTTATCTCTTTTCCTGAGATCATGGCTCCTCTAGTCAGGGTTACTTCAGAGTCTATCCAGTGCTTCCAACATATTTTTGAAAAGTTATCCTTCAAAAACTAGTCTGTCATAACCAGAAACAGATGCCATAAATTGCTTACTGAATGTCTACATGCCAGGATAGTGCTCACTGCTAGTTATACATGGTAACATGTGTCTAAAATATTTAAAACAGTTAATAAGTTATATGTGTGCATTTTTATATCTGACCTATTCTCTAACTCAAGAACTAATGTTCTGCTGACTAACACGGAAACGTGACACATATGGTAAATGATTTTCTTAGTAGCGTACAAAATGTGATTCAGGAGCTCAGAGGAGGAATGCTTAAGTTGGCCTAGATAGTGGAGTAGGAAAAGTGAGTCAGGAATGCTTCCCAGAAGAAGTGTAACCTTAGGCAGGAATTTCAAAGATTGAGAAAGAGTTAATCAGGCATAAATTGTTATCAACTGGATCCAATATGACTTCTAAATAGCCTATGTTAGTACTTAAAATATATTTATTTCTATTAAAGGGATAAGTGAATTTGAAACATTAAAAATACATTTGAGGATATAAATGCTATCTTAAAAATTTTAACCATGCCAATTGATTTCTCCATAGGTGTTCAAAGCAATGAATATCCCACAAATCAGGAATCCTTCTCTGCCTCCCCCAGAAAAAATGCCTGAAGCCTATTCTGCAAAGATTGCTCTTTTGGGTGCTGGGCCTGCAAGTATAAGTTGTGCTTCCTTCTTGGCTCGATTAGGCTACAGTGACATCACTATATTTGAAAAACAAGAATATGTTGGTGGTTTAAGGTAATTCCTACATTTATTTCATGTTCATAGTGTTCAAAATAATGGGTAAAACAATTATGAATATTGGTTTGTAATCATATAGGAACTTCAAGTTCACAGATGGTATTTTAAGTGTTCTTTTTCCAAATGCTCAAATTTTGCTTTCATTATTCACTTTAAATTTGCACTTGGCTTTAAGTAATATTTACTTTAAAATTTCTCTGTCTAGTTCTGTGAATTTAAGAAAAATCACAGCAAAATATTTTATGAATAGAGGAACCAATGATATGAAAGCTTATTTCATCCCTGTGAATCTTTCCTTTAATGGAGATATATGTGAGTTATGCAAATTAGAGATGGGGAAACCTACCTCTACAGAATATTGGATGATTCATTTCAGTGTGTATGTAGATGCATCGTCTTGGTCGTGTATTTTCATTTTCCAATCTCTTAAGTTTTGCATTTGATTGCAATTAAGTTAGAAACTACTAAAAATGTTCCATTTTACTGTACATTTATGCAGTGTTTTATCTCATAAGTACCATATTACTATTTGCTATTAAGCAATATCATTGTTGTAAACCAGGATTCATCACATAAACATTTATTCCCTTGAAGATCCACACACTAATATGGAAAATATTCACTGTGTATAAGTGATTTTCAGATATTCATGTCAGGCTTGGACAATGGATGGAGTTTACTTTATTTAAGATAAATGGACTCTGTAGAATATATAGTGGAAAAAAGGCAGTTTTTTCAATGAGTGATGTTGGGCCAGTTGGACAAATATATGTAAGTCATTAAACTTAGAACACTTCCTCATGCCATATATATAAAAATAAACTCAAAATGGCTTTAAAGACCTATATAAAAGACATGACACCGTAAAACTCCTACAAGAAAACATAAGCAAAGCATTCTGTATCTGATATAAATCTTAGGAATATTTTCTTAGATGATCTCCCAAGGTAAAATAAATAACAACAAAAATAAGTAAATAGAACCTAATCAAGCTTGAAAGCTTTTGCATAGCAAAGGAAATCATCCACAAAACAAAAATACAATCTGTGGAATGGGAGAAAATATTTGCAAACAATATGACCAACAGAGTTTAATTTCCAAAACAGCTTGTACAACTCAATGTCAAAATAAAATAAAATAAATAACCCAATCAAAAAAATGGGCAGAAGACCTAAGTAAACATTTCTCTAAGAAAGACATACAGAAAGCCAACAGGTGCATGTAAAGATGCTCAACATTGATAATCATTAGAGAAATGCAAATCAAAACAACAATGAGGTATCACCTCACACAGGTCAGAATAGTCATCCTTCAAAAGTCTACAAATAACAAATGCTGGAGAAGTAGTGAAGAAAAGAGATCTGGTCTGCACTCTTGGTTGGAATGTAATTTGGTGGAGCCACTATGGAAAATAGTACAGAGGTTTCTTAGAAAACTAAAAATAGAGCTACCATGCGATCTTTCAGTTCCATCTCTGGGCGGATATCTAAAAAATATGAAAACTCTAATATGACAAAAATGCATGCATGTCAGTGTTCATAGCAGCACTCTTTACAGTAGCCAAGATATGGGAGCAACCTAAGTGTTCATTGACAGATGAATGGATAAAGGAGGTGTGGTAAATATACATACAATGGAATATTATTCAGCCATAAAAAGAATGAAATATTGGCATTTACAGTAACTTGGTTGGACCTAAAGATTATCCCACTAAGTGAAGTAAGTCAGACAGAAAAGACAAATATTACATGATATCACTTATATGTGAAACCTAAAAATAATTTAAATAAACTTATTTACAAACCAAGACTCACATAGAAAACAAATTTATGGTTACCAGAGGCGGAAAAGGAGGGTAACAGAGATAAATTAGGAGCTTGGGGTTAACAGATACAAACTACTCTACCTAAAATAGATAAGCAACAATGATTTACTGTGTAGCCCAGGGAACTTAATTCAATATCATGTAATATCCTATAATGGAAACTAATCCTAAAATTTATAAAATAAATGGAACTTTATAGTGGACATATATTTTATTTAGGATCATAAAAAATAAACTTTATTTTAAGCAGGGACTGGATATTCCTTAAAACATTTGATGTAAAGATGAGCAAGAATTTGCATGATAATTTGATAATATTACTCAGTTTATTGTTTTTTTTCATGAGTGTGTCATTTTGCATCAGAAACTCATTGATTATAAAAATATATCCAGTTGGCATATCTGTTGCTTTACTTAGCATTTAAATTTTGATGGCTACAGAACTATTTTTTTAAGCAACAGATTTGTCATATTTAATAATCAGAATAAATTAAATCAAGTTGTGATTAAAATTTATGTTGTTTTTACATTTTATGGCACCTGTAAATATATATTAATAGATATATAAATATCGATATTGGTAAAATGACAATATGCTAAACTCCAAGTAAGCTATTATTAATATAAAACTATTAGACTAAATCATCAAGTAAAAGTATCACATAGTATGAAGACCCTTTAGAGATGATATGAAGCTTAAACTGAAGAATAAATATCCTGATAGCCCAGAAGTAATTATTTTTCTGTATTGATGTTTCACTAATTTGAGTTTTAAGGTATCACACATACTTAGTAAATTTTTCTCTGGAAAGTAAAATACCTAACATATTATTTTGCTGGAGTTATTTAAGCTTTCATTTTTAATGGCATTTTATCACAGCTTCATTAATTAGGAAAAACATAATCTATTAGCAACATATGTATAAACACTGTACTTTTTTTCGGATACACACATCAACGAATATATGAACTAGTTTAAAAAATATGAACTTAATTGTTGGGTAGCTGTATAGACTAGAAATAATCTTTTTACACTTTAATTGCATTTGCACAAGAAGCTTGAAAAGGAACAACCCCTGTTTGGAAATTATTGTGTTGATAATTTTGGTAGAAGGTTTTTGTGGTTGTTAGCATCTCTATTTTTTAACTCAAATGCAGGATATGCACTTCTAAATCATATAAATTGACATGAAATTTGTGTTTCTATGTATTTCTGAAACATATTCATGGGACAGATTCCCCTGGGTTAGTGACCTAGCATGTTTAAAAGAAAATCTTTTATGATTTACTTTGTTTCCTTTGCCTTTGAATCTTCCCAGTCTCCAGTGACAATCAGGTCAGTTCAGTTCAGTCGTGTTCAACTCTTTGCAACCCCATGGACTGTATCTGACTCTGTGCAACCCCATGGACTGCGGCACACCAGTCTTCCCTGTCCATCACCATCTCCTGGAGCTTGCTCAAACTCATGTCCATCAAGTCGGGGATGCCATGACCATCTCATCCTCTGTTGTCCCCTTCTCCTCCTGCCTTCCATCTTTCTGAGCATCACAGTCTTTTCCAGTGAGTCAGTTCTGCGTATCAGGTGGCCAAAATATTGGAGTTTCAGCTTCAGCATCAGTCCTTCCAATGAATATTCCGAACTGATTTCCTTTATGGTTGATGGGTTTGATCTCCTTGCAGTCCAGGGACAATATGAAGTGTTTAATCAGTCTCCTTTGGATCGTCCCATGGTAGCAGCATGTGTAACTGCTGCAGGATTATAAAAACTGACACTGGAATTTAACCACAATCACACTGCAGTACTTTTCTACTAATTTATTTTCTCACTCACAGATGCCTCTCATTCTCTTGTATCTTCAAAGTGGCTAAAAAAGATTACATTAGCTTTGTATTTGAAATCAATTGCTTAAAGAGGTGATGTCAAGTTTTATCTTTCCTTTTCCTTTGCATCCAAACAGAATCTTTTAAACCTGGTGAACAACTATCACAGCCAGTTTTTAAAACATCACTAAGCTGGGTAAAAATTATCCAGGACTTAATCCCTATTGTATGGTGTCATGATGGTGTCAACAAATTTGTGAAATAATCAGTAGTTTTGCTTTTCTTGAATTGTGGCTTCTTCCCCACGAATATGTGAGTTTTAAAAGTTAAAAAAAAAAGTTTAAAGGACTTGATATTATAATAACAAAGTTATATGAATATGGTATTACATACAAATGTAATGTGATGTGTATATGTATATATATGCATACTTTCTGATTTTTTTCTATTATAAAATTAATATATATTCATATATATGAATGACTTTTTGTTAGATAGTATAATTGGAATAATAATGTCCTTTGCCTTAGCTATTTTAGATGTTATGTTTTCACTATGTCTATTGCATTTCATGTTGACTGACAAAGAAATAGGGTTTAGGTGAAATAGTTTTATTTGTAGAAAGTATTTTGAGAACATGTGTGATGTAACACAAATTTAAAGTGTGGTACCTGTATCATAATAAACTAAAGCAAAGTTTTCTCAAAGTATGAGAATTGTACTTTAAAAATAAGGGAAGGAGGTTGTTTTTGATTAATTCCATTTAGATGAAAGAAACATGAATATACAAGAATGATTTTTTTTCAGGAAATCTGAGCACTCCACTGACTGACTGTACTAAAAGATTTGTGGCCACAAGGAACGTTTCTTTTGAAACTTTCTTGTTAAAACAGAACATATAGAATGAAAGCTTGTCTTTATAAACACAACAAACTTGAGATGTAACTATTCTAATAAAATTCCATCTTTTATCTTCATATCACCTTTCTCAATGTGCAGTCTTGAGGGTAAGCTCCCTTTCTCCCAATTTTTCTTCCTTTCTTCTTTCATTCCTTCCTTAATTTTTTATTTATCTCCTACTATGTGCTGGTCATTACCTTAGGCCATAGAGTTACAAAGATGAATAAAATAAAGTGCTTGTTCTCATGGTGGCATATGTTCTGGTAGTGGGTTGTTTAAGTCACTCAGTCATGTCCGGATCTTTGTGACCCCATGGACTTCAGCATGCTAGGCTTCCATGTCCTTCACTATCTCCTGGAGTTTGCTCAAACTCATGTCCACAGAGCCAATAATTCCATCCAACCATCTCATCCTCTGTCGCCCCGTCTCCTCCTGTTCTCCATCTTTCCCAGAATCAGTATCTTTTCCAGTGAGTCAAATCTTCTCATCAGGCAGCCACAGTGTTGGTGCTTCAGCTTCAGCATCAGTCCTTCTGATGAATATTTAGGTTTGATTTCCTTTAGGATCGACTGGTTGGATCTCCTTGCAGTCCAAAGGACTCTCAAGAGTCTTCTCTAACACCACAGTTCAAAAGCATCAATTTTTTGGTGCTCAGCCTTCTTTATAGTCCAACTCTCAGCTCCATATATGACTACTGGAAAAGCCAGCATTGACTATACAGGCCTTTGTCATTAAAGTGATGTCTCTGCTTTTTAATACGCTGTCTAGGTTTGTCATAGCTTGTCTTCCAAGGAGCCAGTGTCTTTTAATTTCATGGATGCAGTCACTGTCTGCAATGATTTTGGAGCCCAAGAAAATAAAGTCTGTCACTGTTTCCATTGTTTCCCCATCTATTTGCCATGAATGATGGGACCAGATGCCATGATCTTAGTTTTTTGAAAGTTATTTTAAGCCAGCTTTTCCACTTTCCTTTTTCACCTTCATCAAGAGGCTCTTTAATGAAGAGAAATCTTCATCAAGTTCTTCTTTGCTTTCTGCCATAAGGGTGGTGTCATCTGCATATCTGAGGTTATTGATATTTCTTCTGGCAATCTTGATCCCAGCTTGAGCTCCATCCAGCCTAGAATTTTACATGATGTACTCTGCATATATGTTAAATAAGCAGGGTGGCAATATATATATAGCTTTGACACACCCCTTTCTCAATTTTGAACCAGTTCATTGTTCCATATCTGTTTCTAAGTGTTACTTCTTGACCTACATGCAGGTCTCTCAGGAGGAAGGTCAGGTGGTCTGGTATTCCCATCTCTTTAAGAATTTTCCACAGTTTGTTGTGAGACCCACACAGTCAAAGACTTTAGCTTAATCGATGAAGCAGAAGTATATGATTTTCTGGAACTCTTTTGCTTTGCAATATAGTTTTTCCTTTATAAAAGTATACATTTTTTAGTATGCATATCACACATGCATGTTCTATAATTAAATAGAAAATATATATACTTTTCTATATAGTTATTGGATACATATGTATCTATGATGTACATATCAAAAACTGTATACTTTCAAATAATTTTTTATTTTTTAAGGTTTTCTTCTCAAGACATTTATGGATTTGCTAGTAAATAGATCAACTAAATATTGTGTAAAACTTAAATGTATAGGAATTGCTTTTGATGAATTCTCTACTTAGTATTTGTTTTTCATTGTTTTTATTTTTACATCAATTTCTACTGTTTCTGTAATAACCTATTCATATTTTGTCATGCATATAAAAATATGTATTTCCTCACACGCATCTTACACATTATGAAAACCCTTAGAAGAAATACTTATTCCTTTAATACTGATCAGTAACACATGTTGCATTTTTTAAACTGCTGATTTTTCCACAAATGTTTCTCTCTCTTTTTTTAGTACTTCTGAAATCCCTCAGTTCCGGTTACCATATGATGTAGTAAATTTTGAGATTGAGCTTATGAAGGACCTTGGTGTAAAGGTAAGTGAAAAATATAACATTTGTGTATGCTTTAAAAGAAAGGAGTAAGCTCTATACTGAAGATTAACAGCAAAATGTCACACACTTTAGGAAAGAACAATTAAAAGCTACACCAGGCAGAAGCAGAAAGATGCTTCTCCTTGCTTAGGGCATTTGTCTGTCTACTGTCTGAATGCCACTAGCCTGGAAAAGGGCAATCAATAGTTCTCATCTGGCACGCCTGCATGTGATTAATTGTCTGTAAGAAACAAATTCTTAAATTGCTTTAGGGGTTCAGTGCAGCTAATAGAAGGATTTGCTTTCTTTAATCACATTTTTTTTGTGTGTGTGTGGAAGTTATGTGAACTCTGAAGCATTTGTATTACACAATTTGGGACAAAACTTCTTACAGAGGTTTATTTTATTTACTATGTGCATAATGTCAATAGTGTTAATGTGATAATCCTTTTTCAATATAAACAGCAATTAGGCAAGGTAGAAAGCAACAGTTCTGTATTTTTAATTGTTTTGTGAAATAAATATTGTGTTGTTCTTTTAAAGATGATCAAAAACCAATACATTTTACTTTTAGATATAGCTTTAGATATTTCCATTCTTTTTTTTTTTGATATTTCTGTTCTTTTGTATTATATTTAAGAATATATTCTGGCACTTCACCTAAATTTATTGCTATTTTTGTTTCAAAACTTTTAATTTTCCATGACAGATATAAAATAATGGATTAACAGAGTATTATAAATTACACAATACATTCTTGTAAGTACATATAAAAACTGTTTTGAAAAGTGGTTAGCAAACTATTCATGATTCTTGCATTTAGAAATACAAATTAAAATAACCAATAAAAAGAAAAACACTCATCATAACAGTATTTTGTGTTTTTATACTTGTAATTAATTTTATTTGGCAGTGATCAGATGATGAAACGTGTATATAATCACCAAATAAAAAATATTCTAGCAAATATGAAATACATATGTGCACACCTTTATGAAAACTGTTCAAAATAATGTTCAAAACAGATTTAAGGGTGATTGCTTGCTTCATATAAATATATCCTGAAAAGTTCTTTAAATGTCTTTCATTTTGAATGCAAGTTCTTACCTAAATCTCGTTAAGTAGGGAAATGATTATTGAGACCTCTAAGTAATATATTAGGGGATACTTGAAATTGAAGATAAATCAAAAACTAATTTAAGACACCTCTAAATTCATCTTATAAATAATTATAAAATTGCATTCAATTTCTACCATACTGGATATGTTGCAGAAAGTAGGGCACACCCACTACTCTTACCAGGAACCTCATCAAGGCATAGTGACACAATAGTGGTCAGTGCGCTGAGTGCCAGGAAATGTACGTTTCAGCTACAGTTCTGCCCTTCCTAATTTTATAGTCAGATAGCCTTGATGAAGTCAGTTAATGTCCTTCACCTTGGTCAATATTTGTTCAAAGGGAAAAGTATGCTATTACCACTTTTATAAACATATCTGCTTACATATGCCTGAAAATATATGTGCTCTGGACATGTGTAATAGTCCAGTAGAATAGATTACCTTTGGGAAGGTGTAGGAAGTCGTTTATCATCATTTTGTACATTTGAATTTTAAACCCTATGAATTTATTATATTATCAAGAAATAATTAGAACCTGAATTGAGGAGGTTAATACTGTCTTGTCCATGACTCAGGTTGTTTTAAAATGGGAAGGACATGAATCAGCCATGGAGAAGGAGATAAAATAAATAAATAAATAAAATGTGAAGGAAATAAAGTATTCAAACTTGCTTCGTAAACAATAAATTCTATGTACAATTCTGAAGAGAGACAGTAACAAGATTCTTTTTAAGCTTTGAGGACTGGCGTCCACTAATGAAGTACTTTCATCTTATATGACTTATCAAACTTAACCATAAAAGGATATATCTTTCAAAAATTGATCTACTCTGTTACCACTTTTTCCTCATCACCACATTCTTCTTATAACCTGTCTTATGTTTTTACCGCTCAGCTAACACTGCATATTTTAAAGTCAACAATAATTTACTGGCTATGAAGTGGATTCCTGTCTGGATTTAGTCTCTTTGGCTCAACTTATTTCATACTAATAGCTGATAGATTAGTTCTTATTTATTTTAAACTGAATTTTTCCAATCAAAGATTGTGTCAAAATAAAACTCTATTTGTATATTGTATATATGTATGTATGTATATTATATATATATATGCTCAGAGATCAATGCAAAGAAATAGAGGAAAATAACAGAATGGGAAAGACTAGAGATCTCTTCAAGAAAATTAGAGATACCAAGGGAACATTTCATGGAAATATGGGCTCAATAAAGGACAGAAACGGTATGGACATAACAGAAGCAGAAGATATTAAGAAGAGGTGGCAAGAATACACAGAAGAACTGAACAGAAAAGATCTTCACGACCCAGATAATTACAATGGTGTGATCACTCACCTAGAGCCAGACATCCTGGAATGTGAAGTCAAGTGGGCCTTAGAAAGCATCACTACGAACAAAGCAGGTGGATGTGATGGAATTCCAGTTGAGCTATTTCAAATCCTATAAGATGATGCTGTGAAAGTGCTGCAGTCAATATGCCAGCAAATTTGGAAAACTTAGCAGTGGCCACAGGACTGGAAAAGGTCAGTTTTCATTCCAATCCCAAAGAATGCTCAAATGACCGCACAATTGCACTCATCTCACACGCTAGTAAAGTAATGCTCAAAATTCTCCAAGCCAGGCTTCAGCAATACGTGAACCGAGAACTTCCAGATGTTCAAGCTGGTTTTAGAAAAGGCAGAGGAACCAGAGATCAAATTGCCAACATCCACTGGATCATTGAAAAAGCAAGAGAGTTCCAGAGAAACATCTATTTCTGCTTTATTGAACTATGCCAAAGCCTTCGACTGTGTGGATCACAATAAACTGTGGGAAATTCTGAAGAGATGGGAATACCAGAGCACCTGACCTGCCTCTTGAGAAACCTGTATGCAGGTCAGGAAGCATCAGTTAGAGCTGGACATGGAACAACAGACTGGTTCCAAATAGGAAAAGGAGTATGTCAAGGCTGTATATTGTCACCCTGCTTATTTAACTTATATGCAGAGTACATCATGAGAAACGCTGGGCTGGAAGAAGCACAAGCTGGAATCAAGATTGCCGGGAGAAATATCAATAACCTCAGATATGCAGATGACACCACCCTTATGGCAGAAAGTGAAGAGGAACTAAAAAGGCCTCTTGATGAAAGTGAAAGAGGAGAGTGAAAAAGTTGGCTTAAAGCTCAACATTCAGAAAACTAAGATCATGGCATCCGGTCCCATCACCTCATGGGAAATAGATGGGGAGACAGTGGAAACAGTGGCTGACTTTATTTTTTTGGCTCCAAAATCACTGCAAATGGTGACTGCAGCCATGAAATTAAAAGACGCTTACTCCTTGGAAGGAAAGTTATGACCAATCTAGATAGCATATGAAAAAGCAGAGACATTACTTTGCCAACAAAGGTCAGTCTGGTCAAGGCTATGGTTTTTCCAGTAGTCATGTATGGATGTGAGAGTTGGACTGTGAGGAAAGCTGAGTGTGAAAACATTGATGCTTTTGAACTGTAGTGTTGGAGAAGACTCTTGAGAGTCCCTTGGACTGCAAGGAGATCCAACCAGTCCATCCTAAAGGAGATCAGTCCTGGGTGTTCATTGGAAGGACTGATGCTGAAGCTGAAACTCCAATACTTTGGCCACCTCATGCGAAGAGTTGACTTGTTGGAAAAGATCGTGATGCTGGGAAGGGTTGGGGGCAGGAGGAGAAGGGGACAACAGAGGATGAGATGGCTGGATAGCATCACCCACTAGATCGATGGGCATGAGTTTGAGTAAACTCCGGCAGTTTGTGGTGGACAGGGAGGCCTGGCATGCTGTGATTCATGGGGTCGCAAAGAGTTGGACAGGACTGAGCGACTGAACTGAGGCAAACTGGTAACTGAGCATCTTATGTTTCTCCCATGAATGTGAACTGTTTCTGATCCCTTCTCTACAGCAACAGGATGAAAAGTACACATTCACCAAATCAATGGCCATGTGCAGTGTACCTGGCTTAACTAATCTTCAGGAATACCACATTTGCCATAGACACTGCAGTCAGGACTATTGGTCAAACCTGCAGCAGTTTACAGTTATTCTCCAGAAATCATCTAGTCTCATCAGGGCAGACTGGGGAATGAAACAGAAGTAGAACATAGACCACCACCATCTCTCTCTATTCCACCAACTCCAGACTACGATATTGTGTTTGATTGAATCTCTTGACCAGGGTTTCAGAAGTTTTCTGGCCTTCCCAGCTATTGTAGCTACAATAGCTCTTAGTTTGCAGACCAGAGACCCACTGTGGCCTTACTTCTACTGACGCATTTAACATATTGGTTATACACCTCGAGGCTTGGGGATAACCACTACCTGGGTTGCAAGTGAATTTGAGGTTTTTTCTTCATCGCGAAAGAATTCAGAGATGAAGCAGAGGGGTTGAGAAATTGAAGCGAAAGTTTTTAAGCAAGGATACGCTATCAGAGGGAGAGTGAGCAGGCACCCCAGGAGCTGCCACCCGGGTTTCTTTGGCAAGCCACTTATGAGTGGCCTACAAATGAAGGGGTGGAATATTCACTGCAGAAGGAGGGATTTTTGTTGCCATTTAGCTTGAGTTAGAAGTGTCATGGCCTCATGGCATCCTTATACAATGATTACTTCTTATCTGTTAGATAATCTTATGGTAATGAGGGCACGAGGAGCAAAAGGTTGCATTTGGATTCAGGAGATTCACCCTTTTCCTTACCTTTCTTTGCCATCTACTCGGACTCTTTATCACCCCAAATGTATGGTTTCCTATCAGTCTGAAGGCTCCTACTTTCCTTTGTCTATGTATGGACTCCTGCTGCTTATAGGATGGGTGGTTTAGGCCCTTGACCCCATTTCTCTGCTCATACCTGGCTACTTACCTGCTGTAACACCTGGAGCCGTGCTCCACTTAGGTCCACTGTGAACTTCATCTAGGCTTATTTTTTCACCCTGTCTCTGTAGGTCCCCACTCCTCAGGTATCAAGTCAATGAAGAGCCTTTTCCAGTGTCCTTGAAAATGTGTGATCATCCCCCCTTCCCCAGTGTACATAACTGGGTTAATGGCCGAGATTCCCTTTGAAGAAGTAGAGGAGTCATTATAGTATTTACTTGTCAGGATGTTGCAAGGTGTTTCTTTCTACGCGACATGACCACCTCTTCAGTCAGCAAGTTCAAGATCTGAAAATTGGCTCATGTCTGGGAATTGAGTGAAGTATTGTGACTTTTAATAGGAGTGTCCACCCTCTGACTCCTGACTTTATTCATCTTCCCTGGACAGTGTCCGCTATCAAAATCCTATCAATTTTTAAAAGGGATTTATTGCCTGGGAACTATATTCTGTATCTTATAATAAAATATAATGCAAAATAATTTTTAAAAGAATGTAGATATACACACATACATGTTTAACCAAAGCACTTTGCCGAACACCTGAAACAAACAAAATATTGTAAATCAAATATACTTCAGTTAAAATAAAAAGGCTTTATTGAAATCCCACTACCTCTCTTTTTTTTGTATATATGACCTCAGCCAAAATGAATCTCTCTATCCCCTGAATTCTTGTAGACATAATGCTGGTCACACTCTGTTGTTTGTTATACTTATTTCTGTACATCTTCTGCACAGATCTTGACTGTACATTAGGCTGAAACTCTCATTTATCATTTTATTCTTTAAAATACCCCACATAGTGCCTTGAACGTACTAAGAAAGCAGTGAAAATTTACTGACTTGATTGTAAATTGCAAACTTTTCTTCTGCCACTTAATTAAAAGGCAAAAATGCATTTAGCCATTAAGTAGAATATGATAGTGTTCTATTTATATACTATTTTGTATATGTAAGCCTATATACTGAAATATAAAATATTTTCATATATATACATGGAATTATACATGTGTATACTGAGCTGGGTTATTTTTTATTTTAAAGATTAAGATTTTAATTATTCAAATGCCAAAATCTAATTACCCAAATCTTTCTTTACAGATAATTTGTGGTAAAAGCCTTTCAGTGAATGACATTACTCTTAGTACTTTGAAAGAAGGCGGGTACAAAGCTGCTTTCATTGGGATAGGTGAGTAGCTTATTTTCAAATATTTTTCTTTATAATTTTTTTTTTTACTTCCTAACAGTATTCAGAAGAGTAACTACCTTCAGACATTTTTATGGTAGAATTTGTATCTGTTCAGAAAAGAGCAGATAGAAATGAATGGCCAAAGAAAATTTCTGTTTTATAATGAGTTGCACTGCCTCACCTCATTATAGGTTGACCTGGACGAGGTATCTTTATCTTCCCATTCTCTTACCATATTCTCATCACCAGTAAACATCTAAGATGCAAAGTGTTTTCAGGTCATGCTACAGAAGCTCGGAATTCAGGCTTAGAAATATCTAGATGCTATAGGTTTCTCTTTATGATAAAACAAATTAGTTTAATTGATATTAAGAGATAGAATTGGCTCATTTTCTTTTTCTTTTTCTTCTTTTTTGGTATTTTTAAAGACTTTTCATATTTGGCTGAACTATAAAGATGTTTGATCACAGTTCTGAACGTCACATGGTGTATAACTGCTAAGGCAATCAATGTGCCCTATGGTTCCATATTTTGCCTAACTATCCCAGGGAGATTGAGTTTTCTAACATGTTCCCCTTTGCCTTACTCTATACCAAGACCAAAGAGAACACACTGCTGATGTAATTTATTCTTTGTCTTGTGAACTTTGTATTTATTCTCTTATATGATCATAATATGAACAATGAATGGGATATCAACTGAGTAAGTGCATCCTCAGGTCTTTTAGTTTGTCTATCTCCTCTCTAGTTCACTTTCTTTAAATATGAATGTCTAGTAAACCTACACAGAGGTAAAAACTGTTCCATCTCTTTAAGTAATCACATGCTAGATAACATTTGTTTTGAGGCTGTCATTTTTCATATGTTTCTAGAATAAAATCATCAGGAATGCTTTTTTGCCTACTAAATTGTTATCAGGATGGTATGTATTCTCTTAATGGTTAGTTGATAGCAAGTCTTAAAACCATCTTGTCACTCCCTTTACTTAGGTAAAAAATTAGGAAGAGGCAAACAAATTTTCACTGCCTTCTAGCTCCTAAATGTCTTTATTCAACCTCCTTTCTTTCATAAACTTGATTGCCATTGTCATCAGTATTTCTCTGGGTTATTTAAGTACAATAATCCTGTGAGATAAAAACAGGAAAGAGAAAATACATAGGAATATATTGCCTAGGTTCCATTTTTGCAGCATTACCCTTGACTTTGGCTTTATTTTTCACCACTACATTTGTACTGAGAATTTTGCATAAAGAAATAGGGAAAGTGTTTTTTTACATATATTCTACCAATACCAGCAAAACTGAATCATTAAGTTGCTTTTATTCTCACCAAATGCATATTAAAATATGTTTTGTTGTTGTTTAGTTGCTAAGTCGTGTGCAACTCTTTGTGACATGGTGGGCTGTAGCCCCACTAGGCTCCTCTGTGGGATTTCCCAGGCAAGGATGCTGGAGTGGGTTGGCATTTCCTTTTCCAGGGAAAATGTGTTTAGTTAATAATAAATGAAAAATTTAGTCAGGCAATAGGTTTGAAACATTGGCAATGTTTTCAAATAGCTATTTGAAATTCACCATTGTAGTTTCCTATAGCAGTTGTATGTAAAACATGTGGAATTGTATATGCTAATGCAATTTCATGTATCTCTATGAACTTTGTCCACAAAGAATCTCTGTACTGAAGAGATAGGGGCCAAATAAACAGCCAATATGTTGAAACATCTCCAAATTAACTGCTCAAGAAGCAAATTATAACAAAATTGGGAAGAATTGAATGTTTTATCAGTCTGAGTGGTTTCAGTTATAAAGTGATATCTTCCATCTGCAAGAATCAGGAAGGTTTCAGTTTTATTTTATTCCATTAAGTCCCCTTACATATGTTATTTGATAGTGCTATATCCCATTCACAAAACTCCATTTGACTCTGCATTGAGGTGTGAATAAAGCACTTAAAATGTGAAGTCCTTTCATATTTATGTTTCTGTGCATTTTCATGCTGAGAAGTGAATCTTTTGACATTTTGGTGTAGTGATGTGTAGAATGCAGTTATGTTCTCTTTCAGTATTCTGTATGAAATATATACAGGAAAGTTTCATCTTGTCAAAAAAAGAAAAAAGGAGGGTGGTGTTCTGTGTATAGAAAACAAGTAGCCTTGCTCTCCGGGAAGTACTTACTTGACACTCTTGATTGCCAAGTTGGGAATTTATGACCTTTCTATTACCATCTGACAGCCTATTACTTAGATGGCCTCACATCTTTACATGCTTTTGTTCAATCACCATGCTTCTATATTGTAATTAGACTTCACTCACTTTGTTTACCTAGCTTTTCCTACTCAGGATAGAGAAGTAAATTTTGGAATAGGGATTCTATATTACGTAGGATATACGTTTGGCCACTTTAAGAAAGGAAAATAATAAAGACTTAAACAAGATATATGTTCAGTCCTCTCTCAGTGTGAACCATCCTCAACACGTTTCTTCCGTATTTGGTTCTTAGGTGGCCAGTCTTTCCATATTCCTGCTAACAAAAATTGGAAATAAGGAAGGGAGTTCCTTTCCTCTTAAATTTATGACCCAGAAACTGCACGTGTTACTTCTATTTTTATCTTATTGTGTACATCCTAGTAATATAAACATGCCTGGCAGCACAGGTTGCAGGGAAATACAGCCTTTAGCTGAGTGGACATAGTGCTCCATTAAACTTCTATTCCTATAGAGAAGGAGGATGATAGATATATAGAGAGGGAAAAAATAGAAGTCTTGCTACTGATGTGCATCATTATTTGTATTTGACACATAGAATCTTTATTGAGAGAAATCGGTAAGCAGGTAATAGCCAAGAAAGACACTCTTAGAACTTAGCACTTAACCTGTTGGTTATAATGATAATGGAGTATTTTCTCTTTCTGTAGTTGGGAATACCATATTTTAGACCTATGTTTGTAACTATGTCTCATTCTCTGTTAGTCTAAAAGAAAAATAAAAACTTATGTTTTAATTAAGTATGACTTATGAAGGATAGCTTTATAAGTCTGTGCATAAGTCCATAGCATGTAAGTCCATCTCAGATTCTGAAGTTTCCTGATTTTTAATATTGTTTGTGCTATTGCTGGTGAAACGCTCACTTTTCGCTTTTTTCCAAATTCTAACAGAATCCATTAAGGAAATTATCTCATTGTACATACATCATTGTGAGACTGAAAGAATATGTCTCTTTACCCATGAGAGGTTTACTTTTTTCTAAGTGAAATAAAAATAAGTGAGATAAAGCTCTGTGCCTTATTCAAACTGGATTGAGTTATCTTTGAGATAATTGGTATTTTTTCAAAGACTCTAAATTTTTGGTATTTTTATTGAAATAAAAGCACTGGCACAGTGTGTTACTGTCACTGTGTAGAAATAACGTTAGAACATCTTCTGTACAAGGTTTTTTTCAAAGTATTGGATGGCTTTCTTTGGTTGGTATTAAAATCAATATAATGGATGACAACCATCATTTTTTGTTATTAAAAATGAGCACAAAATAATAGAAAATATCAGTGTGTTGCACATTGTTAGGGTGAGTATTATTTTGAGAAAAATGTTTTTCCATCATATGTGCATTTGCTTTTGGTGTATGTGCTTGCACATGCATATTGCATTATATGGAAAATGTGTTTTTAAAATGTGGTTTGATAGTCGATGCTCAAAACCCACTGTTGTACATTGTAAAGGCCCTAAAGTACTAATTGCCTTTTCCCCATAGCACGACAACCCTCTCAATAAGCAGCTGCTGAGTGAATTTAACAGGTTTTGCATGGTTTCAGTATTCTAAGCATTTGTTCCTTTTTGTTTTAGTTCTTTGGGTGATTATATTCTAGAGCCAATCTGAGTATCACTGTTCTAGGTGACTGAAGAATCAAACCCTTAATGTTTGATTCAAATAGCCTATTTCCCTTCCCTTTTTTTCCTTTTTTGGCTACACTAGGTCTTTTGGGGGCATGAGCACTCTCTATTGTGTTGCACAAGCTTACTTGCCCCGTGGCTTGTAGGATCTTAGTTCCCCGACCAGGGATCGCACTTGCATCCTCTGCATTGGAAGGTGGATTCTTAACCACTGGACTGCCAGGGAAGTCCCTCTCTTCCCATTTCTGATCGTCCATTTTATGGTAATTTACTTCTTATATTCTCATAAAGCATGACAGTTGATGAAAAACTAAGCAAATATGTAAGGGAAGGAACATCCACTAAGACACTCTCAGAAAAGGTATAATGCTTTATATATTCTTTTGATGAAGTAGTTTTTTTTCCTGAATTTTTGTTTTTAATACTTGGGGGAGAGAAAGAATTATGAGGTAAATAGAGGTAAAATGCATAATTATAGTCACAATGGATACAAAGGGAGCAGAGACAGCCGAAGGAAATTAAAAAGCTGAATATCACCACCCTGTGCTTTAGTTGTGTCGACTCCAAAGTCTCTGCTCTCCTCCTTTCATGTTACTAGGCTACTCCTTAGCCTCCTAACCAGTCTCCTTGGCCACTATTAGCCAAACAACAGAAATAGTGATCTTTCTAAAATTAGGTCTCATCACACTATTCTCTCATTTAGATTCCCCCCCCCCCATTCAATAACTCCCTATTTTCTTCAAGATACAGGAAGAATCCCTTAAAATAGACTGCTGAGGTTTTTCATAATTTATGAACAACTTATGTCTTTAGTGACTTATTACATTAGGTGTTGCAGACATTTGAAATGTTTTCAGTTTTACCTCATGTCAATCTTTTAAAATCAATTTTTGGACCTAGTGTTGCCTGAACCCAGAACTGTCACTGTTTTCATATTTGTGTTCTAACATGTCCTTTTTTCTACTTCACGTAATTCTCTTTGCTTGTAAGGATCCATCCGCTACCTTCACTCTTTACTGTGGGCAAATAAAGGCACTTCACCATCACCAGTCATCATACCGTTATGTTTCTGTTCCCTCTCTGGATGTCCAGATCAGATTTTAGCACTTATTTCCGTGTATCATAGTAGATTGGTATGTATTTGTTTCCACCACCAGATGTTAAAACTCTTGTAGTCTGAAGAGTCTGTGTGCCTTACTCATTGATAAATCTTCAATGTCTAGCATAGTTCCTGGCATGTAGTAGGAATTCTGTAAGTATTTTTAAATTATTGATTTTTAATGCAGCTCTTTTGAATATTTGCCAAAATAAGTTGGTAGGATGTTAAAATATGTTGGAGTTTTAGGGTATTACAATATTAATCAAACACAAGTGGAAATAGCTACTACATTATTTTTAAGGTAGTGTTATAATATAAATGAAGTAAAAAGTAGGGACAGTGATATTAGTGGTAGTGATAATGATAGTACTAGCAGTATTAGCTAAGATATTCTATTCTCAATCTTTATTTTATGCCATTAAATTTTATGATGACCTTTGAAGTAGATATTATAAACTCTATTTTATGGATAAAAAATTAAGGTTAAGCAATGTTAAAGAAAACTAGTAAATGGCAATCAAAACATGGAAAGAGAATTTTATATAGAATGTGGAAAAAATGTAATAAGTGAAAACATCTATGTGTGTGAAGTTGCTTCAGTCATGTTCAACTCTTTGAGACCCCATTGGCGACTTAGCATAGATGTTTGCATTTATTTCCCAACCCTGGAATCAAACCCAGGTGTCTTACATCTCCAGCATTGGCAAGCAGGTTCTTTGCCACCAGGGCCACCTGGGGAAGCTGGCAAACGTCTATACTTTGGCATAAAAAGCTGTTGCAGGGCTTTCCTAGTGGCTCAGTGGTATGTTAATGCAGGAGATGCCAGTTTGATCCCTGGTCCAGGAGATCCCACGTGCCACTGAAAAACTGGCCCAAGCCAGACTCTCTAGAGTCTGAGAACTGCTACTGCTGAAGCCTGAGCTCCCTAGATCCCATGCTTTGCAACAACAGAAGCCATCACAACGAGAAGCGCCACAACTTGAGAGTACCCCCTGCTCGCTGCAACTAGAGAAAAGCCTTCACAGCAACAAAGGCCCAGCATAGCCAAAAAAACAAGAAAAGAAGAAAAATAAAAATTAAAAAAAGAAAAAAAAAACAGTTGCAGACACAATAACTGAAAATCAACATGTTAGTTGATGACAGCTGTTTATATTGAGGAGTTCTACTTAATGATCTTGAACATGGAACTTCATAATCTGTAAGAATTAGGCTTTATACTTAGCCTTACTTTTCTTATTGTTAGCACCATCAACTTTCTTCCGTTGCTATCAGAAAAGAATATTTTTTAAATGTGATAATGCCCAAATATTGTAACAGCTGAAGAAGAGATAATTACAATTAAGGAAATCCATTGAGAGACCTCGGTATTAAATTTGCTACAGTGTGGCCTTTAGTTAAATCTCTTGTGCCTTCTTAGAGCCAGAATTCTTCTCTGTAAAAGTTATTCTTAATTAGCTTCTTAATCAGGAGTTTCTAAATTGTACACAATCACATATACTTCCATTTATTTAGAAGAAAATGAAATGGGGTTTTAGACCACCCATTTCTGAAAAACTGAAGTTGTTTAAGAATTATGCACAATTCTGAATAGATTATTTTAAAATAATAAACCTGGCTTAATTGAAAGTGAAAGAAAGGGCATGGATATTTTGCCAATCCACCTTTTTTAATTTACAGTAATGTCTACTCTAGTGTCATTTGTAAGTACTCCGATATAATTGTGAGATGGTTCCCAAGAATTCAGAAATGAGGGAAATAGAATTCCAGCTGAGAGTTCATTAAATCATCACTTAATGGGTTCAAGCAAAGCCCCCAGAAGGAGATAAAATAGATGTAGGGCAATTAGTCTTTGATCATATTAACATATCTATAGAAAGTGCATCTTAATCTGCAGAAGCAGTTAATAGGGGCTGGTCAACTTTCCAATCATAGAAAAGGCGGCGAGGGTCGGGGGGAAGCGTCTGAGGAAATTGGCGGTGTCTTTTTAAAGGCACCTAAGTCAATGAACCTGGACTTATTTGATACCCTATCATGAAGATATATATTAAGTCCATTCTGCTCTAAATTTCCTTGTTCTAAGTTTACCAAGCTGACACCGATTCCTAAACAGTTCGGTTATGTTAGGAGACCATGCTAATCATGTCAGCAAGAGTAAATCTGGTCCCTAGGATGCATATCACTGCTTCTCTGAGTAATCTTTGTTGTTGTTCAGTCACTAAGTCATGTCCAACTCTTTACAACCCTATGGACTGCAGCATGTCAGGCTTCCCTTGTCCTTCTGTCCACTCCAGAGTTTGTTCAGATTCATGTCCCTTGAGTTGGTGATGCTATCCAACCATCTCATCCTTTGCTGTTATATGATACTCTGATATGAAGAACTTTCCATCTATGGTAACACTACATAAAAATAAGCTATATATGTCTCGATACTTTTTTTGACTGTCAGTACATTCAGAATAAGTCGTATTTTCTTAGTATGACTTCAACTGACTACCATAGCTTTCCAGAATATACCCCTTTTTAGCCCTCCCACCACCACATTTCTAGCCTATAGTCTCCCACCATTGTACCTTGGCTTATACTCTGAGAAAAACTTTGTCTGTCTCCATGTGGTAAAATGAATACTTATAATATTAATTTCAAATGATATTTCCTGCATGAGACGCTCATACTCATCCTGCTGAGATAAATGTTTGCTCTATGTTCACACATAGCAAAATGTTTTATTTGTTACTTATAGGGCTGAATTTATTTTTCTTCTTATTTTTGGTTGTGTGCACATATTCACTCCTACACCCCATGCACAAATACACAATATTAAAAACCTGTGAGAGCTGAGATTAGTTTTTTAAATGTATTCTCCTGTTTTAGCATGTTTCTTGAGACATTCAGTATGTCAATATGACTTTTTTGAAATTTAATGATCAAAATCACTGTGGACGATGACTGTAACCATGTAACTAAAAAATGCTTACTCCTTGAAAGAAGAGCTATGACAAACATAGACAGCATATTAAAGAGGAGAGACATCACTTTGCCAATAAAGGTCCATATTGTCAAAGCTATGGTTTTTCAGTAGTCATGTATGGCTGTGAGAGTTGGACCATAAAGAAGGCTGAGTGCCAAAGAATTGATGCTTTAGAACCGTGGTGCTAGAGAAGACTCTTGAGAGTCCCTTGGACAGCAAGGAGATCAATCCAGTCAATCCTAAAGGAAATGAACCCTAAATGTTTTTTGGAAGGACTGATGCTGAAGTTGAAGCTCCAATACTTTGTCCACCTGATGCTAAGAGCCAAGTCACTGGAAAAGACTCTGATGCTGGAAAAGATTGAGGGCAAGAGGAGAAGCAGGTGACAGAGGATGAGATGGTTGGATGGAATCATTGACTCAGTGGACTTGAGTATGAGCAAACTATGGGAAATAGTGAAGGACAGGGAAGTCCGGTGTGCTGCAGTATGTGTGGTCACAGAGAGTTGGACATAACTGAATGACTGAACAACAATAAATAGAAAAAGTGAAAAGGGAAACAAAGGAAAAAGTTGGAAAATGGGATAATGACTTCTTAAGAAGTTTGAAACTATACTTGATCAATTAACCTTTTTAAAATTTATATAGTTTTCAGTATCTTATTTTTGACAAAATGCAAAGATATGTTCATGATTTTGATTACCTGCTCAAAGGCATGCATGCATGCTAAGTTGCTTCAGTTGTGTCCAGCTCTTTGTGATCTTGTGAACTGTAGCCCTTCTCTGTTTATGGGGTTCTCCAGGCCAGAACACTGGAGTGGGCTCCTATGCCCTCCTCCAGGTTATCTTCCCAACCCAGGGATTGAACCCCAATTCTTATGTCTTGCACTGGCAGATAGATTCTTTACCACTAGTGCCACCTGTGAAGACCTACTCAGGGCAATAAGTTTCTAATTCTAAATGGTTTAGTTAATAACATTTTTACATTTATGCTAAATCATTACACCAAATATTATAATGTCATATTGAATATTAGATGTTTTTGAACATTTTTAGTAAAGGCAAAGCTATTTGCTTGAGGGCGTTTAATAAGTATTTTATGGTGAAGGTGTTGATACAAGAAAATCTTTTCTAAAAAATAGATTTTTCTGCTGGTAGAATTCCTGGAATATTATAGGTGCTCAATAAATATCTATTGAACTAACCATTGATTTTAAGCATATTTACTACTTCCATATAGTAGTCAAAAAGGAAGTAATTTATTTAGCAAGAGGATTATTTAAAAATATTCTGTAGCTCATGTTCTTTTTATTTAAAATTTTAAAAAGTAATGTAGTTATAGTTTAAAATATTGAATGCATCTTTAGATTTCTTCAGGCAAAGACATGGAGGCATTTCTATTATATTTCTCTCTATATATTTTTATAGAGTGAAAATATATTTCGCTTACAGTAGTTGGTGAAGTAACAGGAGCCCATTGTTAAAGCACTGTATTTTATTTTGTTTATTTATTTTTTCTTTTAGCACTTCTCAATGAGTTATGGGCTTCCCTGGTGGCTCAGTGGTAAAGAATACACCTGCGATGCATGAAATGCAGGTGTCATGGGTTCCATCCCTGGCTCGGGAAGATGCCCTGGAGAAGGGCACGGAAGTCCCTTCCAGTATTCTTGCTGGGAAAACCCCAAGGACAGGGCAGCATGATGGGATGCAGTTCAAAGGGTCCCAAAGAGTCAGACCTGACAAAGCCACTGAGCACACATGCATACAATGGCTTATGACTGATGGTTACATTTTTTTGGTGGGTGAAAATCATCGTCTGAACTTGGAATGGGATATTATTGAACTTTCACTATGGAAGTTAAGATGGATTTTCTTAAATATAGTAATCATCCTGTAGGTATGGATTATCCTCTACAGGTAGAATTTTGATGTTGAAGGATAAACTTTGAAATAATTAGCAAAATTAGAAATCACTTAGATAGTGGATATTATCATAGTAGTTTTAAGAAATGCCACAGTACACAACCTCCATCTCCAAACCCCCAGTTCAATGAATTTATATCTAAAATTCATGACTGTATCAAACACACATGTATAAAACATCAGTGATTTCCATTTAGAGTTGAGGCATACTATTGGGGTAAAGATAGCTTTATTCACATTACAAATTACACAACTCTGTATATCTTACCTTTTTGTAAATCACTGTATTTAAAATTTGATAAAGTCACCCATTAAACACAATGAAAGATTTAAGAGAGGCACGAGAAATGATATGGAAATGGCAGAGTTGATGTAAATTAGAGGAAACTAGGTATATTTCTACATATGCTTTAGCATTCTTTCTATCAGTAGAAGTAAGTTTTCCCAAAGAATAGAAATAGGAAAATTTGCAACCTAATTTGTGTCTTATTTATCACTTATTTACTATTTATACGGGTTAGATTACACAATCTTTGGCTAGGAGCACTAGATCAGATGAACAAATATTCTTTTCCATGGGCTTTTGAACACCTTCTTTGACAGCGCAGTGTGTTCTAAAGAAGGACGTGTGCTGTGAAGAGACTTCATTAAGACACTGTATTTTAAGTAATACATCTATTTTAGAAACAATTCAGTTGAAAGTGGTATCAAATTGTTTTTTCTCCAGATCCTATCTTTGAATGGTTTAGGGGGCCTCCGGCAAAATCATGCTCTGAATTCTTCAAGGCTCTTTTGTATGACATAAATTTATTTAAATGAATAAACAGAAGTCAGTGGGGGAGAACTTAGATTGGTTACGTTACTCTTTCTTAATTTTTTAAACTCATATTCATAATATTATTTAAGTTATATAAGGAGTTAATATATGCAGAAAACAGTACTACAATCATGATTAATTTATTTTATTAACTCAAAACAACATAAATCTTTAGGGTACACTTTAAAGCATATTTGCCATAGACATTTAAGAAACAAGTTTTAAAACAAAATTTTGATTTATTTACTTTTTTTGTCTGAAAATTTGTGAGAAACTTGATGTGTGTTATCTTCTGATTAGCCATGCAGTGCCACCTGGTGTGCAGATGGGAAGAACATTACACATCAGAGGCTCTGTTCACACCCCCCCCTCCCCAAACACAAACTTCCATGACAGGAAATTAACAGATGTTCACTTTGCTTGTGTTACAGAGATAAATTGTGCATCCAACTCTTAATTCGTAAGTTAAATTTGGAGAAGATGTTGATATTGAGTTAATTAGTCAAAGATTATGTCAGTACATCCAGTTTAGTGGAAACAAGTAATGTTAAATGGAAAATTGCTACCTTGGCTGTTTAAGTTCCTATTTTGTACTTCTTTCTTATGTACATGATGGTTTTGCTTATTAAACCTTAATATTTATATTTTATTGATAAATTTATCAGTGCTGGAATAATTTACTTTAAAATTTACTGCAGTTAATATCTCTATGACTGTTTTCCTTTTACTGAAAGAAAACAGTCTTTCTTTTGTGTTTTATAAAGACCATATCATATTCAGGTGCATTGCCACTGTTCTTATTCTTTTAATCTTATCATCAGCTAATCATATTTCCAAGTATGTTATTAAACTTCTACCATAGCTGCTAAGGATTATAGATTGAAAAATAAATTTAAGGGTTTTGATTGATTTAGAAAATAATGTCTACTTTAATGCTATTCATAAATAAGAATTGTGTACATGTGGATATATTGAAGGACTTCCAATATCATTGGAAGGACTGATGCTGAAGCTGAAGCTCCAGTATTTTGGTCACTTGATGCAAACAGCCAGCTCCTTGGAAAAGTCCCTGATGCTGGGAAAGATTGAGGGTATAAGAAGAAGAGGGTGTCAGAGGATGAGATGGCTAGATGGCAGCACTGATGCAATGGACATGAACTTGGGCAAACTTTGGGCATTGGTGAGGGACAGGGAGGCCTGGCGTGCTGCAGTCGTCCATGGGGTCACAAAGAGTTGGATACGACTGGGTGACTGAGCAACACATATAAATATAACACATATAGCAGCTAAATTTCTTGGAGTACTGACTTTTTTTATATGAATTATTTTAATTATCTTGAAGTAATTTTAGATATTTTTGATTCTTTCATTTCATGCATACATAAATTTTGTCTGAAAGAAATTAAGTAATTTTTTCTTTACTAGATTTGAATGCAGGTCCAACTGAAACCAAAGTTTTACTGTTAACCAATACAGGGAGATGGTATTGCTCATATATAATGATTTAAATTTTAAAATTCATTTACAAATTGTGGTGAAGTACTCGTAACATGGAATTTATTATTTTGACTATTTTTTACGTGTACTGTTCAGTGGCATTATGTGCATTAACCTTGTTGCACTACGATCACTCACTACCATTCATCTACAGAACTCTTTTCAACATGCAAAACTGAGGCTGTATACCCATTTAACAACTCCTTATTCTCCCCTCCCCCTGTTCTCTAGTAACTACTCTTCTTCTTTCCATATCTATAAATTCAACTATTCTAGATACTTCATATAGGTGGAATCATACAGTATTTGTTCTTTTGTGCTGACTTATTTCACTTAGTATAATATCTTCAAGGTTTGGGCTTCCCAGGTATCACTGTAGTAGAGAAACTGCCTGCCAATGTAGGAGACACAAGAGACACAGGTTTGATTCTGGGTGGGGAATATCCGCTGGAGGAGGAAATCTCAACCAACCCCAGTAATCTTGCCTGGAAAATCCCATGGACAGGGGAACCTGGCTGTAGTCCATGGAGTCATAAAGAGTCAGTCACAACTGAATGACTGGCCACACACACATACACACACTTTAAGGTTCATCTGTGCTTTAGCATGTGTCAGAAATTCCTTTTATTTTTAAGGCTGAAGAACTTTCTGTCTTATGTATTACCACATTTGTTTATCTTTTCATCTGTCAGTGGACCTTTGTATTATTTCCATCTTTTGGCTGTTGTGAATAATACTGCTATGAGCATAGGTAAACAAATAATCTCTTCACGTCTCTGCCTTCACCTATTTTTTGTGTATACCCAGATGTGGAATTGCTGGATCATGCAGTGATCCTATGTTTAATTTTTCCAGGAAATTCCTTAATGTTTTCTATAATGACTGCATCATTTTATATTTCCACCAGCAATGCACAAAGATTACAATTTCTCCACTTTCTTGCCAACACTTACTATTTTCTGATTTTTTGTTAGCAGCCAAAGTAATGGGTGTGAGGTGGTATATAAGGACTTTTAATACTTTTATTTGCATCCTAACTGTCACCAACAGAAACTTTCAGTGATAATATTAGATGTAATAAATGTTGAAGATATATAGGTTAATGCAGAATTAATCAAGAGAATGAATTAGAAGAACGTCTCTGAGTAAAATAATTATATTTCAAATTCAAAATAATTAATTAAAAAAAATATTTTTTTTGAATTCATGAGGACCTCAATTGGATTATAAGCTGACAGGATGGGAAGAGAGTGCCAAATTCAGCGAGAAGTTCAGTTTAAAAGGGGCAGGGAATATTAAAAGACAGAACTTAAATATTAATATCTATTTGAGATTCTAACTCGTAAAAAAAATATAGTTAAATGAGAAGTCAGTGAAATTTTTCTCTAAAAAACAGAAATCAGTATTTACTTTTAGGTTTTGTAGGCCATATAGTGTCTGTCCCAGCTACCAAACTCTCTGCGTTTATAGTGAAAAAGCAGGCATAGAATAGATTATATGTAAACACAGGAACGCAGCTGGCTGTGTGTCAGTAAAACTGTATTGTAGATAGAAGACCAGATTTGGCCAGTAAACTGTAGAATAAGGAATTACTTAAGAATATTAATTGCTTATATTTTCTCATAGTTTTCAGACAAGAGAAACTTTTACATGGAAGTCTACATATAATAAAAATCAAGTTAACTTTTTAGTGTAATACCATCTAACTTGTTTTGAGAATGTGTGCCTGTTTGTAGAATACTTCTAAGAACAGCAATATAGAACCTGTCTTTGAAGCAGAAGATGTATCTGTCTATCACTGTTTATTTTGTTTGCTGTGGTTGTTGGTCAGCCGCTCAGTTGTGTCTGACTCTTTGCAACCCCATAGCCTGTAGCCTGCCAGATTCCTCTTTCATGGGGTTCTCTAGGCAAGAATACTGAAGTGGGTTGCTGTTTCCTTCTCCAGAGGATCTTCCTGGATCAGGATCAGGGACTGAACCTGCATCTCCTACACTGGCAGGTGGATTCTTTACCACTGAGCCACCAGGAAAGCCTGTTTATTTTTTGAATGCTCTTTGAAATAGGCTACTGTAGGTGGGTCCCCACACTTTCATGTTCATTAAAGCACCTGACTTCCTCCCTTCTTAGTTACTATTTTAGCAAATAGATTATCTGAAAAGTGTATCCAGAAATATTTTCTTCCTGTTGCCATGCTTGTATTAGTTTTTTAAAAGCATTATTAACATAGGCAAACTTGCTGTTTTTCTCAGGTTTATATTTTCATCCTTTAAAAGTAATCTTTGGTAAATAAATATATGCTTGGTTTCAAATCAAAGAAAAAAACCACAGCCAAGATTTAAAATCACAGCAGGGAGGAGGGATGATCTGAGAGAATAGCATTGAAACATGTATATTATCAAGGGTGAAACAGATCGCCAGTCCAGGTTGGATACAGGAGACAAGTGCTCAGGGCTGGTGCACTGGGATGACCCAGAGGAATGGGATGGGGAGGGAGGTGGGAGGGGGGTTCAGGATGGGGAACACATGTAAATCCATGGCTGATTCATGTCAATGTATGGCAAAAACCACTACAATATTGTAGAGTAATTAGCCTCCAACTAATAAAAATAAATGAAAAAAATAAAAATAGTAAAATCATGGCAGGATTGAGAATTGAAATTACTCAAATTTTTATGATGTAACTGATGGTTCTTAAGGTGTAATCTTATAAATTGTGATTCATGGTTAGTTTTATGTTTTCTCATTGATTTACATTGAACATTCTCAATGTTTTACATTGATAGGTAAAAAGGAGCATATGCAATAAAAATCTTTGCTTTAGGTTAGGATATGATTTATAAAATCTATGTAACTTCTTTCTATTTTATTTTGTTTTCTCTCTCAACTCTCCGTGATAATTTCTAACAGTTAGCCCCTACTGATTCAACCTGGAAGAAGCAAAGAGCCATTCATACCATAATTCCTTTTATTTTTGGTACTCAGGGAAGTAAGCTGGGCATTATTTGGAACATATCCTTACATTTTTATGCAACTGCATCCATCATCTTAATACAAAAGACAGATAAGGTGTTTGTTATATAGCAAAGCTTATTAAAGATTGTAGGAAAAGTATAACTGGTAAATGAAAAGGATAAAATTAAACTAAATACTGAATATGAAAAATGTGGCTATTGAATTTGTGATTTGTCTTAGCTTTAAAGGTAATAAGATCAAATAGAAATGCATTCTCCTGTGCTACTCAGTGGAATAAAACACATTTTATTTTAGTTCAGTATCTGTTTGACCAACTGTAAAGATATATTGAATTCAAGACTAATTTATTCAGTTTTTGTTTTTTTCTTAAACGACTTAAACTGGATTTAGGTTTGCCTTTATGCTACTTAGAAAAATACCCTCCCCCAAGAAAAGTAAAAACTAAAACCCAAATGTTAATCATAATTAATAATTAAAAATCCTATTGTCATTTTTGAAAGGTATAAATCAGCTGTTATTATAAAATTAATTTTTTATATAAATTTACTTTCTAAAGACGAGCACTCTGACACAGTCAATAAATGAATTATTAAAGTTGTGTGACCATATATATGTTTTCCTCTGCTATTGACTGCAGAAATGCTTTATTAATGGGGGACTCTATAGAGACAGTTGAATCGTTGTTATGTATATCTTTAGTTCATCCTTATAATAAATTTTTGGTAGTGATTGACTAGAATTTCTAGTGGGAAAATTCTGGGCTAGTATAGCATGGATCATTTGAGGACTAAAGAAGACTAAGTCTGTAATGATTGGTTCTACAGTGAAGTTTCCTGTTAGAAAGATATAGATTTGATCCCAAAGCTGTCAGATTTCCTTGTGACTATTTTTCATTATATTTAAATGTGTTCTTTTTCCTTCTACATATATGTGTTTGTGTGTACAGGTATATACACGTTATAGACACACACACACACACACTCATTATGAAAACACCTCGGTTTGGGCATGTGTTTTGGAGTGGAGTTAAGTTTGTTTCATTTTAATTCTCAACTACCGTATTTTTACAATTTAAAGTCAACTTTCTGAGAAATAGAAGCTTGACGAGGATAAAGTAAGGAAAGAGTAATTTTGTAAAGGCAATGTAATCAAAGTTATTTCTATTCTGTCATCCCCTTTTTTCTAAGAATGAAATTCAGAAAGCAGCCTAGGTAAACTAGGAGAAGCAAACCTCACTTGTAGAGTTTAGAAGTTTTCTATGTATCAGGACCTCTAAGAACAAAATAAGGTAAAGTTTAAAAAATGCTTTGACACAGTATCATATTAAAAATTAGTTTTGAATAGTTTAATATATGTAGCTATATTTTTTACCTAACTATGTCCATATAGTCTGAAAATGTTATTTGAAAAATCTAGTATTTCTGTGTTATTTTTCGAGTCCAACTCTAGCATCACTGAAAAATATCAACAGACATACTTAAAGTAGTACCAATAATAAATGACTTTCAGTCTTAAATCTAGACATTGTAATAAAAAGCAGAGACATGACTTTGCTGACAAAGGTTCACATAATCAGAGCTGTGGTTTTTCCAGTAGTTATGTATGGATATGAGAGTTGGACCATAAAGAAGGCTAAGCATTGAAGAATTGATGATTTCGAATTGTGGTTCTGGAGAAGACTCTTGAGAGTCCCTTGGACAGCAAGCAGATCAAACCAGTCAATCCTAAAAATATGAACCCTGAATATTCATTGGAAGGACTGATGCTGAAGCTGAAGCTCCAGTACTTTGGTCAGCTCTGATGGGAAGAGCTGATTAACTGGAAAAGACCCTGATGTTGGGAAAGAATGAGCGCAGAAGGAGAAGGGGGTGGCGGAGGATGAGATGATTGGATAGCCAACTCAATGGACATGAGTTTGAGCAAACTCAGGGTGACAGCAAAGCGCCAGGAAGCCTGGTATGCTATAGTGCATGGAATTGCAAAGAGTTGGACATGACTTAGCAACTAAACAACAATCATTCTATAATTTTTATAATGCTAAATCTTTAACTCCTGCTATTGCTTATATCACCTCATTTAATTGTTTTATTCAGTAAATACTGAGTTCTTAATAGGTGATTAATATGGCCTTGCTATCAAGAAGCTTGCAGTTTTGAGGGAATACAGACATACAAACATTTCCTGATTATTCCCCAGGTATCTGTTTCTTTTTTTCCTATAATATGTAACATGGTAGCACAGCATTTGAAAATTGTATCTTCTCACTTTCATGTGCTTCTATTTAATACATCCTAGGCTATTAGCCTCTATAGGAAAAAGACAAGTCAGGGATTATGTAAGGGGCAAAAGATGAGAAGGACACCCAGATACAGGGAATATCATATGTAACAGCTCCATATTGTTGCTGTAGCTTTTACTGCTAGGAGTATGTGCTAGAAGACAGGTTCCAACAGATGGAGTCAGATTCTGCAGATGTTACATGGTTTGCACAGGAGTTTATTTTAGTTGGTTAGTGTATTTCTTTTGTACTGTGAAAGATGAAAGAATGTAATGTGAGAGGTAAGAGATATGAAAGATAATTTTTGGCACTGTGGAGATGGATGGGGGAAGGTCAAGATCGGACACTGGGAGATTTTTACATTGTTCCTATTAAATAATTCAGGTAAAATAAAATCGAGGGTCTGAAGTAGGGCTGTGAGAGCTGAAAGCAGGGAACAAGCATGAAGAAGTGCAATGAGTAGGTCTTAGCACCTGATTAGATATGATCAGTGAAGAACAGGAGCAAGGATCATCCAGGCGGGTGTGGGACTGAAGGAATAGCTGTAGTCAAGGACGGCTTCAACAATTCTCTTGACCAGTTGAATGGTGGTATCGGTTTACCAGTGGAATAAGAAAGGGGAAGATTATGAGTTCTGATCTGACCTCTTCCATTTGGGATTCCTGGTGGAGAGATGCTATAAACCCTCATCTGTAGCTGATTATATCTGTAAATCAAGTGTGAAGTATGGGCAGGAGAGGTGGATTTGGTATTACTTGCTCTGTGCCTTAGCAAAAATAAATGAATAAATAGATAAGCCTTAAAGCTGGTTATATTCAGTCAGGATCCCATGATTCATAATTATTGGGAGTAATAGAACTAATGCAAGTTGTTTTTTCAGTGAAACTGGCATATGGTAAGGAATTAAAAAATGGCAGTCATTACTCTCATCAGCTTATATGTATTATATGAGGCCTTGGCATCAGTGGGATTACGTATTTGTTTTTTATAGCTGCCCTATGTGGCTGAGAAACTAAGGCCCAGTGAAACTGTATAACGGCCCACACTCAAGAGTGTGATATTCAGACACACTGCAATGACTTTATTCTAATTCTCTTTCTATGAATATTATTTCAACATAACTTATTCATACTTGTTTTTACTTTTGTTGTTGTCGCATTATTTTGTCCTTAGCTTAGATTAGGTAAATCTATGCTTAGAGGAAACTGTTGTGGTTTTTAAGAAAAAGTAATGTTAGCTCACATAAAGAAGCTGAATTTCTTCAGTAGGATGTTGGTATTAGCTGCTGATGTACAGAACCAGTATCCCCAAACCGGATATTATTTGCTAAGGAGTTAGAAATGCTAGATATTTGTCAATAGTAAGCTTGGGATACTAAATAATATTGAACATATACCTTTTAAAACAAAATTGTGTATAATACATGTGTATTTAGAAAAGAAATTGGGAAAGCAATTTTTTGCTTAAAAAATAATCTTGGAGTCCTTACAAAGGCAATGGTTAACAAGGGTTAACATGAGATATACTTACAAAAGTTATTGATTTTTTTCATAGAGACATGTTTGTCACATAATGTAAGATGTGAGTTTTCCACACATTTTCAATAACCAATAAAATTATTTTGCAAAAAAATACTCAGTTTTCCATAATTTATTTTTAACTTTGCTTCTTCCCTAAAGCTTTGTTACTGGTTTTCTATATTTTGTAGTTTATCAAAATATAGCACTAGTATATGCTTAATACATTTAGAAATTCTCTTAATTACACAGCTATTAAATAGATACATCTCTAAAATTATCTTTTGCCATCATTAGGGTTCAGTATTGTATTCTCCTAATGTCTGGAAAATATGCATTATGTATTATGGAAATGTAAAATCAGTCTTCACAGATTCTATATGTTTTCACAATGCAGAATAACTGAACATATGCTCTTCACAAACCACTGCAGGTTGATTAGTATAGAAAATAAAAGGAAGGAGGAATATCTTAGGCAAGTCTTTTATCTCAGATCTTATGTTTACCCTCTTAACAAAATGAATTTGTAGTAATGAGTTGTACTAAACTCTACCCAATACTTATTACTATAGATAATTTTTGTTAAATTTACTAAACAGATCTTTTAAACATTGGTAATTGTGTTAAATTCTTTTCTCCTCAACATTATAACTTTTTAGAATACTGATAATAATATGTAAAATTATTCATTATTTTTATTCATTTTTTAAAACTATTCTGGTTTTATTTCTATTCAAAAAGAACTAATTTTCCAAAAATGCTTACATTTGGTATTAAAATCACTTACCATTCAGTTGAAAAGTGTTGTATATTTTTCTTATCAAATTGGTTGCAATGGACAGTTCTCTTTTATTTATAATAAGATGCTGAAAGGATTCTGGGATCCTATGGGAATTCTTAACATGTTCCTGATCATCCCAACCAATATAGATGAGTGACAGGATGCTGAACAGTTAAACACAAGCTTGTTGATCACAGATGTCAGCTCTCCTCAAATAGTTACAATGAAAATGAACTAAAATCCTTAGCCAAGTCATTTAGAAGGTTTTAAATGTCTATTAATCAGTCTAAAGAATGTTTCGTGATTACTTTGTGAGGACTGTTTTGAAATGCAGCTTTCTCTGGTGGGTCCTGAATCTGAGTTGTGGGAATTGTCTCTGTTGAGTATTTTGAAAAAAAACTTTAAAAGTTCTATCAGTAACTTGATAAACTTGAGAAAAACCATTCTAGAAAGGCCATTTGGTGTTTTTGAGAGTTTTTCTTATCTAATGCAAATAAATCTCATCTGTAGTATCATAAATGTCAAATTTGGCATGAATCATCAATGCCTAAGAGCTTTGCTAACATCTTCTTGAATGCTTACTATGCATTAGAGGCTTTGTACACATGATCGCATTGGATCTCATGTAAACTGCACTATAATTCCAGGGAGTAGGTGTTTGTTACATCAGTTTTAATGCTGAAAAAACACATCTAGGGTAGAAAAGTTACTTGCCTAAGATCACCACGATTCTCAAGAACTGAAGCATATATCCAAGCTTTATGGTTTTCTTACCATTCCACAATATCCCATAGAGTAATCATGGGGAAGTAAGTAAAAAG
The DNA here is from genome assembly GCF_019320065.1 of Cervus canadensis. Lineage (NCBI taxonomy): Eukaryota > Metazoa > Chordata > Mammalia > Artiodactyla > Cervidae > Cervus > Cervus canadensis. Next base: position 43,790,804 of record NC_057387.1, read on the forward strand.
TGGTATATAATGGCTTACTGCAAAAGGAGAGGTGAAAAAGTTATAGTTACTGTTTTAAGAGAGAAATCTGAATACATTTTATGGCAAGGCAAAGAAGAAAATGGAAAACAAAAGTCTGAAATGGTGATATTTAAGGAGGAGAAGGTGGGGAAGAGTAAGAAGAGACTAGTAAAGAACAGCATAGGCAGATGTGTTAGTTTTTGAAAGTCATAAGAATGTTTTTCCTCAGTGACAGTTTGGTGAAGATGGGAAAAATTCTACAGTAGAACATGATAGCCAACTGAGGGGGTGGAGGTAGTGGGGAAAGGGGAGAGAACCTTATCTCCAGAAACACACAGAACAGAAAATTTGAAGAGGGTAAAAGAAACTGCACAGCAGAATAGAGATACATAGACATAGAACATTAAAGTGTTACTTAAGTACTTCTACATTTATGGGGGTCTTAACCAGTTTATTTTTATGGGATGAAAGGAAGAAAAGAAAATAAAGCCCTTTATTGTAAAAAGGAAACACATGGTGTAGATACCTTTATTGAATATTAGTTTTATTTTTTATTTGTATTTAGAACAAAAGTAATATTCTTGAATTTATTACAGTGAAATAAGTTATTATTTTTTCAATGGGATTATAGGAGACCTACACAATTATTGTCCCTTCAAGCAGATATATATATAAAACCAAAAGCACGAAAAGCTGATTTGAGCCAGTTTGTCTGTCTAGAAGTTATACTCAGCTATAAGTAATTTATTGCTTTGAAAAGGAGTTAATTCTATCAGGTCACTGAATAACCCCAACAGTAAATTATTATGACAAATATATTACCCTCAAAAATACAGCATTATTAGTGTTTAGCAACAATTTGTGTTTAGCTTGGCTATGGTGATGAAATATACCATGCCATTAGAGAATATTTCTATTAGGAAAATGTAGGACATTTTGTAAGTTAAAAATTAAAGAGAAGTTCATCCTTAAGCATATCATGCTGTGTTACTGGAGCTTTGTAGACTGGGCTTATGTGAAAATCAGATGACTATATGAATGTACAATATTCATGTATAAGGTGGAAAAGGAAGAAATTAAATATGAGGAGAGACAAGAGAGCAAAATAAACGTCTGTAAAATTCAATGAAGAATGATCTAATTGAGGATTAATTTAAAAACTTGAGTTCTTACGCTCTGTGTATGTATTTCACTTTTAAATAATCTAGGTCAACTATAGACTGTGAGTGAAAAAAATAACAAGTTAAAAAAGCCTTATTTGCTGACTTGAAAAATGAGGTAATTCATTTTGAGCTAAGCCTTTAGGCCAAACCTGTAGTCAAAAGAAAAGAGTGGGTTATACCAAAGGCTTAATTAGCCATATGTTAAAGGACAATAGTTCAACATATGTAGTATGGAAAATATGTCTCATTATGGATTGATCTTTTTAGACTATACCTATTCGGAACACTACAGATAACCAAAGAATTTCCATTATTGAATATGTGGATAAGATACTACCCTTGTGCTTGTGCACAAGCTGTATTCTGTGATATAAAAATGATCATTGAAATATTTCTCCTGAATCTCCACAGTGCAAATTTATAAGTGGCCTATTTGGATTTATCTAATTATATCAAAATTATATATTCATCCTATAGCTATTTCCCATGATCTCCTATAGCAATAAAAAACCTTCCAGACTTTTAAAATGCATAGTCAAATTATCACCTGGGCTTAAAATTATAGAGGCAGTAAAGGATAGGAGCAGGGAATTCAAGGTTAAACAAACATGTATATAATCCCAATTCTGTTAAATATTCCTGGTTTGATTCCTGGGTCAGGAAGATCTGCTGGAGAAGACATAAGCTACCTATCCCAGTATTCTTGGGCTTCCATTGTGGCTTAATCGGTAAAGAATCCTCCTGCAGTGCAGAAGACCTGTGTTCAATACCTGGGTTGGGAAGATCCTTTGGATAAGGGAAAGACTACCCACTCCAGTATTCTGGCCTGGAGAATTCCATGGATTATAAAGTCCATGGGGTCACAGTCATACATGACTGAGTGACTTTCACTTCACTGTTAAATATTAGCTATGTGAAGTGAAAGTTGCTCAACCATGTTAGACTCTTTGTGACCCCGTGGACTGTATAGAATTCTCCAGGCCAGAATATTGGAGTTCCATTCTCCAGGGGATATTCCCAACACAGGTCTCTCACGTTCCAGGCAGATTCTTTACCAGTTGAGCCACCAAGGAAGCCCAAAATTTATTTGGTTGTGCTGAGTCTTAGTTGCCACACATGGGATCTAGTTCCCTGACTAGGGATTGAACCTGGGCCCCCTGCATTGGGAACCTCAGAGTCTTAACCATTGGACTACCAGAGAAGTCCCCCCTTGAGTAAATTCTCTAACTTCTCATTGTTTAGGTTTCCTCATCTTTTAAGTGGAGACAGTAATTTGCCTCATGCATTTTACTCTGATGATTACATTGATTTAACACTGTTCTTAGTACCAAGGACTCAATGGTTTTAGTATAATTTTCATTGAAGTTATGGATTTCCCTTAAAATCTTTGTGATAATAAGATAGGTAAACAAAAACACTTGTGAAAAAGAAATTTAAAAAATAAAACATTAAAATTTGACAAATAAATTGTACTTCATCAGAATTAAAAACTGCCCTTTAAATGAAACAGCAAATCACAGATTGAGAGAAAATATTTCATATGTACATACATATATATATATATTTCATGAAATATATATGTATGTGTGCTCAATTGCATCCAACTCCTTGCAACCCCATGGAATGTAGCCTGCCAGTCTTCTCTGTCCATGGGGTTTTCCAGACAGAATACTGGAACCGGTTGCCATTTCCTACTCCTAGGGAGCTGACTGACCCAGGGATTGAACCTGAGTCTCTTGCATCTCCTGCTAGTGGTAAACAACCCACCTGCCAATGCAGGTGATACAAGAGGTGTGCATTTGATCCCTGGGTTGGGAAGATTCCCCTGGAGGAGAGCATGCAACCCACTCCAGTATTCTTGCCTGGAGAATCTCATGGACAGAGGAACCTAGCAGGCTACAGTGTTGCAAAGACTTGGACACGAAAAAGTGTCCAATATATATATATATATTTAAATCTAGACAGTATATTAAAAAGCAAACACATCACTTTGCTGACAAAGGTCCATATAGTCAAAGCTATGGTGTTTATACAGTAGGCATGTATGTATATGAGAGTTGGACCATAAAGAAGGCTGAGCGCCGAAGAATTGATGCGTTCAAATTGTGGGTCCTGGATAAGACCCTTGGAGAACAAGGAGATGAAAACAGTCAATCCTAAAGGAAATCAATCCTGAATATTCATTGGAAGGACTCATGCTGAAGCTGAAGCTCCAATATTTTGTCTACCTGCTGTGAAGACCCAACTCACTGGAGAAGACCTTGACGCTGGGAAAGATTGAGGGCAGGAGGAGAAGGGGGAGACAGAGGATGAGATGGTTGGATGACATCAGCGACACAATTGACAGGAGTTTGAACAAACTCCAGGAAATAGGGAAGGACAGGGAAGCTTGGTGTGCTGCAGTTCATGGGGTCACAAAGAGTTGGACATGACTTAGTGATTGAAACAGCAACATCGTGTTTGTATATTTCCAGAATATGCTAGGAATTCTTTATGATATATAAGAAAAACAATCCAGTTTAAAAAGAAGCAAAAGCTTTGAAGAGACAAATAAATACATAGGGCTAGCCAATGTGTATATGAAAAAGATGCTAAACATCATTAGTCATTAGATAAATGGAAATTAAAACTACACAGGGAAACCACCTCACACTCACTGGCATGACTAAGGTAAAAAGACTAATAATACCAAAAATTGCCAAGAGTATAAAGCAACTGGAACTTTCACACATTACTGGTTGGAGTGTAAAATGTACTTTGGAAAGCAGTTTAGTAAATTTTTATATGGTTAGACTTATACCCACCCTGTGATGCCAGTGCCAGATATTTCACCAAGAGAAATAAGGATATGAACACAACAAAGACTGCTAAATGAATACTCATATTAGCCAAAAATGGGGATAAATTCTTCGCAAATATCTATTAGCAGATGAATGGATTAAACAAGTTTTGACATATTCACCAATGAAATAATCCTCAGCAAGAAAAAAGAATGAATTAGTGATACATGAAATAGCATGGCTGAATCTTGATGTTGTATTGAACAAAAGAAATTGTAGGTACTACTTCTTAAGCATTCAGTAACAGAGGAAACATTGTACTTGACTTCAGGAAGACTGAAGAATCATTGTGTGTAAAGTAACAGTTTCAAAACATCTTGATATTGTATGTAATGACTGAAAGGTGCCCAGTTTTGTGGGGGCACAATGGGGATGCCTGACATTATCCATGACCCTGATGAATATAAGTGTAAGAGTGTTTTTTTAGGGTAGGGGAAGGATGTCATGGATACTTCCTAGAGAGAATGGCAGCTTTACTGAGTTGAAAGAATTATTAAGAGGTAGCAGGAAAAGAGAAGATGGAAGGAGAGGTTATTTCTGCCAGAAGGCTTAAGAGAGCAAGTTTTCAGTGAACTAGCATAGAAAATCCTGAGTACTTTTAGTGTTGTTGAAGTGTGTGAATCTCTCATTGTTGAATGTTTGGCTTGAAGAGTTAGGCAAGAAGCAGATATTGGAAGACCTGCTTAGGAAGCTAAGGAAGTTGCACTGTTATTCTATTGAATACAAAAGATGATTGAAAGGTTTTAAGCAGCGTAGTCTGTACAAATAGGATATGCATCTGAGAGTTACAAGACTCGGCATATGGAGACAAGTGGTCAGTTGTTATACAATATAGATAAGAAATGATTAGAAATTGAACTTGGGCCAAAGATGAGTTTAAGTAATTAATATTTAGCTCTAAAGGTTTAGGTCTTTTTTTTATTTAAAATTAGGAATCTTAACGAGAAGTTTGGAAAACAAATGGCCACTTAGTTAGCAGCTATTAGACTTATATCTGCAGTCTTGCTCTTAAGTTCCCGTAGCTTCGGTTTTTCAATGTGTATTAATCTCTATTTACATAGCATAAAATCTAACATTATCATAAAAGTGAAAATCATTATTTTCACCAAATGGAGCTATATTACCCCGGCATTGACATTATTGAAATGATGTCTTTTGATCAGCATTTTCAGATTATGTAGCATTATTCTTATAATTGGTTTCAAAACACTTTTTCATATTTATCTCTCAGAATATTAAAGCTCACTAGGAAATGTATATTTAGATATTTAAGAAAATTAATTTATAAAACTAAATGTAAACATAGCAACTGATTGAAATGCTTAATAGAGCATCAACAAAAATTAAATTCTAGTATAACTGAACAAAGTATTTTCTTGATGTTCTTATGGTTTATTTGATGAAAACTGCAGGTACAATCTGTAGAATAAGAGCTAATAGAGATTTTGAACGGAAATAAGCAACTGAATATCTGTTAATTTCTCTAAGTGTGGTCCTGTAGGTATATTTGAACCATTAATTGACATTAAAATTTTAAATTCTCATATGAAATTCAAGAGCATAAGCTGTATCTGGTTTTAAAATTCTTCAGGAATAATTCTAATTAGAAACTTTTATAGTTATATCATCTCAAGAATGATCTCTGAGAAGAACTGAATAAACAATCATCTTCAATATCCCCCATTAGTTATATACTAAATATATTTTTTTTTGGAATATATTATCAGTGTTTATTAATTTTCTGATGCCATTGTTAGAAGAAAAATGCAGTGTAAACTTAATTTTCTGCACAACTCATATTCTTTTGTTAGGGAATGATCTTTTATCAGATGTACCTATAACTATAAGAAAATGGATAGTTTTTCATTTATATACACTGTATTAAAAATAAAACCAGCTGCTTAATCTGTAATGGCAATAGGATGTGATATCATTGATTGAAAAAAGCCCCAGCACTGTCAAAAAAAAATTGATTTTATATTTTATTAACTCATATAAAATATTGACAGTTTTCTTTAAAAGTCAGAAGCATGAGGCAACTCATGGGCAAGATTATATTTTGAATTTAGAAATTTAAATATATAAGTATTAATACTTTCTGGAATTTTTAGTAAATAAATACCTATAGAAAGCGATAGCTGATTTTGTTTTTTTTTGCCTTATGTCTTTCATACTTATGTGATAATTGTACAGTGAAGGTGCTAAAGAATACAGTTAATGCAATGATTTTAGAAGTTACAGTTGAACTTGAAAGTTCAAGTTAAGTCTGAGAATATAGACCAAAGAGAGAAAAGCCACACCTACGAATAAATTTTCTAGTTCTATTCAAGTTATTTAAAAGAAAATAGAAAAGTTTCCAAGTATTAACACAAAGTAAGATATGGTAGAGAAGTTCTTATTTTTATAATTAGTTCGGTGAGACTTCCATTCGAAAACGTCAGGCTGAATACAAGCATATCCTTCTATCCTACACTGAATTGCCACTAAAATAAAAGCTACAGGATTTTTCAAATGCCATAAGTTCTGCCTACCCCACCAAAAAAAAAAAAACAGTTGGAGAGGAAGCAATGATAAAATTTTAGAAGCTGAAAATCAGATGGCTCTATGAGATCAGAATAAGCAGGCCCTAGAAAACTGAGTCCTGAAATGGACAAACAAGGAGTATATCACGGTGTGCATCACTGAATCCACTTTAAGTTTCAATATTAATACCATACCGCAGTAGGTGTAGGAATGAAGGAACTTTGCCAAAGTCTGTTAAAAAGTAGCTAAATCTCTTGATTCCCTCATCCACCTTGACTAGCTCAAGAACTCCATCTGTTTCGTTCATTAAACTCCATGCCTAGACTGGAGGACACAAGATACAAATGTACTCTAGTGAAAAAAGCATATATACACTATTGAGATTGTGGATAAAGTAGATAACTCACGAGGACATACTGTATAGCGCAGGGAACTCTACTCAAAGCTCTGTGGTGACCGAAACGGAAAGGAAATCCAAAAATGAGGAAAAATATATATACCTGTAACTGATTCACTTTGGTGTACAGCAGAACTGATACAACATTGTAAAGTAACTATACTGCAATAAAAATTAACTTAAGAAAAGAAGTATATGCTAGTGAGAAAAAAGGAGAACTAAGTGAATTTCTACATTTTGAGTGAGTTAGTTTTTCTATAAGTTATGATTCTTATTATCCCTTCTCTCACTGGGCTTTCAGAGCAACTGCTTTGTAGGTAGAATATGACAGCCCAGCATGGTTGTTTGTTAGGCAAGTTGTGTTGTTATGATTTGTAAAGAGATTGATAGCTAATGGAAAATGGTACATTAAATTTATAAGAGAAATGGAATAGGATAAAGTCAGAGCTTCAAGAGATGTTGCTATTTTGAAAAGTCCTTTCAATCTTCTAAGCCCTCATTCTTGTAAAAAAATAATGATATTCTTAATCAATTATTTTTCATTAAGTTAAAGAGGAAAATAGTCTTTATTTTGAGTTTCCTAGGCGTGTCATCCCACTTTCAGCCTTATTTCGTCTAAAACAATGAAAGCTAGATGACTCAAAAAAACACTTAAAAGTCAATATCTTTATTAATTGCTTTACAACACAAGTACATTTGCATTTATCCCAAATGTGTGCAGTTTTTAAGTTTTTGTTTCCTTGAGTGGCAGTAGATGCCCGTGCTTTATGTACTTGTGTGTGTGTTATAGTCATTTGATTGCTTCTTCTATAAAAAGACTATTTTAAAATATTGTAACTTTCATTATTGAGTTCTGAAGGTTTTATTTTCCTTGCCCTAGCTGAGTTTTAAGAATCAACTTGTTTAAATGAAAATAAACCATGACACTCCATGAGAGATTACTGCTTTCACTTTGGAGCTGGGATGGCTAGATGTGTTTCAGCAGGCAACAGGGGAAGAAACTCACAAAAAGCATCTTCTGAGAGCTGAAACAGCAGTTACAAATGTGTCTTGCTCTGAGCATGGTTTACCCTCTATAGAAAAATAGATACATACTCATTTGTAAGAAAGTAATGTAGTAATTTGAAAAATCAAATCCATGACACTTGATTGTGGGATCATGTAGGATTTTATTTTTGAAATGTCTCATTGCAAAATTAATTGTAAAGATATGTTTCTTAGGAAATGCAAGTGTTTAATCATATTTTATATATTCAAGTAGGACACAACAGATCCCTTTTATGGTAGCCCATTTTTTGATTCATTAGTTTTCAAGGTTTTTATTATTGTTTGCTATTTAATATTTTGCTAATTTTTATAAAAGATATTTCTGATAAATAGGATAATATAGTCAATAAATTCCTTTTTTTAAGATATGTATTTGCTGCTCAAATCAGATAATATATATTAGTGATTCTATATAGAAATGTTACAAGGATATGATATTATATTCTTATAAAGGTTACAATAAGATATCTCACAAATCTAGAAAATTATATGGAGCTGTATATGTAGGCATTTTATTATACAATTCCCTCGACTTCTCTGAAATTAAAAAGCCAAATACATTCTATTCCTTTTGTAAAGTTACTATTGAATACAGGTATATCGGTCAGTAAATTTTATCTATTGACTGGTATAACAAAATTTCTTGATAAAAATAGTCTCTCTTGATGCACTGGTAAATTTTCTTGCTTTAGATATTGATATCTATGTAGTTTATACTCATTTCATTTTTACTCCATTGCTGCAAAGCTCACAGTTAATGGAGTCTTCAATCAGTGTAATTATCTCAAATATTATATTATGTCAAATACATTATGAAACCAGGAGAAAATATAGCTACATGTTTGTAACCCATTTGGCCGTATGCAAATTTCTGAATGACATCTCTATTTATCACCACTAATTTTTTATATTATTGGGTTAGTTGAGATAAGATAGGGGTTATAAACTATAGATGACTCCTTGATAAGTTATTGTACATACATATGGAGAGCACATGCACAATGATGATCACTGCTAGACATTAAGTTCAGCTTTAAAAGAGATCTGATTCTGATTTCTTTCCTCAAACCCTTCTAAACCGAAACATACAACTTCACAACTAAAGGCTTATGATTTAGCATAAGGACAACATTGTGTGCTATCCTTGTTAAATACATATCTGTCTTGGAAGAATAAAATTTTAGCATTGTCATTTATTTTAAACCTAAAATATTTCAGATCCTTTTCATGTGGGAAATTAAAAAAAGAATATAGAATGGATAGAGAAAGAAAAGGAGGGGAGAGATTAGTCTTATAAAAATGTAAAGACAAAAAAATTATCAAGGCATAAGTAAGAAATTCAACTTCTGACTGCTAAAGACTACTTTTACTCATTATTTTATTCAATTATTTGTCATTTTTAACAAGTGTTATTATTCCAGATACTCTACTTGCCATTCGCAATTCCGTGATTATTTAGACATACTCTTTTCATAGCTAACCTCATAAATCTTTAAGGGGGAAAAATACTGTACTAAAGTATCCATACAAGGGAGAACAGAGAAGATATTTAATGACTGTCTAGAATGAGACTTTAACTTGGTAGGGTGGGAGTTTTTTAGACGGAGAAGGTGAGGTAACTCCACTACTGGCAGAGAAGATAGTATCTCCCACAAGACAAGACTTGAAGGAACCGAGTGAAAATCATGACACGTATTGGGTGATGTATTCCAGGATTCATGCTGAAGGGTAGAGTGGATAGGGCATGAGAGTAGGGCATGAATAAATTGTTATGGGTCATGTATGAAGTTAAGAAGTCTGTGGAGTTTTGATTTATCCCTGGGGCAGTGGGAAGCATCTGGATTTCCGGAATGATATTATTGGAGCCTCCATGGGGAAACAATGGAAACAGAGACTTTATATTTTGGGGCTCCAAAATCACTGCAGATGGTGACTGTAGCCATGAAATTAAAAGACACTTGCTCCTTGGAAGAAAAGTTATGATGAACCTAGACAGCATATTAAAAAGTAGAGACATTACTTTGCCAACAAATGTCCATCTAGTCAAAGATATGTTTTTTCCAGTAGTCATGTATAGATTTGAGAGTTGGACTATAAAGAAAGCTGAGCACCGAAGAATTGATGCTTTTGAACTGTGGTGTTGGAGAAGACTCTTGAGAGTCCCTTGGACTGCAAGGAGATTGAACCAGTCCATCCTAAAGGAAATCAGTCCTGAATATTCATTGAAAGGACTGATGCTGAAGCTAAGATGAAACTCCAATACTTTGGCGACCTGATGTGAAGAACTGACTCATTTGAAAAGACTCTGATGCTGGGAAAGATTGAAGGTGGGATTAGAAGGGGATGACAGAGAATGGGATGGTTGGATGGCATCACTAACTCGATGGACATGAGTTTGAGCAAGCTCTGGGAATTGGTGATGGAAAGGGAAGCCTGGTGTGCAGCAGTCCGTGGGCAAAGAGTTGGGCAAGACTGAGCGACTGGACTGAACTGAACCGACGCTTAGGAGCATTGCCCTGCACACACACACATGTACAAACGCCATAGTAGCGTTACTCTCTCCTCTTCCCTCAAGTTAACATTCTATAAGGTCATCTGAGACTTCACTGAAATCGTGGTAACATACTTTTCATGTCACTTTTCTTACTGATTTTGAATCCCTCAAATCTGATCTAAAAAAGGATCTTGCAAAATTTCACATTATTTTTATTATAAATTTACTGGAAAAAGGACCATATAAGAATGTATGACTTTTTGCACCATACCTTAATGAGAGAGAGTTTATGAATAATTAGTAATGATATCGATTCATAATGATGAAATGAAATATTTATAAAAGATTTCCTTTATGTCTAATTGCATGGCAGTCTCCAGTTCATTAATTCATTGTAAGTCAATTTTGATCTTTGAGTTGGTTTTTGAGTTCCTATTGTTCAAGACTTACTAATCAAAGAGAATAAATAACTTGAGACCATGTTTTTGAAAAGAAAATGAAAGTGATTGCTGAAATTCTTCTTTGCACTATCTGTATTGCTGAGCTATTTTTAAGGCAGTAAAGAAATGCAGTTTGCATCAGTTGTCTGTTCTTTATGTCATAAGGATGTTATGGAGTGTCTCTAGTGACTCATGATCCATAAGATCATCTGTAATATCTTGTATTACAAGTCGATCCATTTTCCATAATGTGTTTCCTTAGAGAGGAATAAATTGAGAAAAATTTTACAGTTGTCTCTAACTTTGCTCCAGTTTCTTTTGTAGGCTTAAAAATCACTGTGGGTAGACAAATTGCCTTATCATTGTTTTTTGAAATGATTTAAATAGCTAAGCAAAATTTTTTAAGAAAGTACATTCCTACATCTGTGTTCTAGAAATGTGATGTGTTAGATATATTCATAGAACCAGAGCTTACGTTATAAATTTATTATTTTTGTGTACCTAATTCTGGATGGACAGTATGACTGCATTTATTTGCCATTTTAGGTATGTAGTATGATTTCACTCAGGATAAAGCAATATAGAATCCAAATATATAATACCACATAGGATTTTAGCTGGAAAATCTATTACACCGTAGGAGGTTTCACATTTCTAAAATGCAAGCAGTGAGTTCTGTGGGGTCAGGGACTAACCAGTGAATGAAAGTCAGAACTCAAAATGAAGTGCCTTTTGTGTTTAACACTGGGCAGTGATAGAAACTGATAATGTTTGATTAATGAACGGCAGCCTTACAGCGGGTGAAAACATCTGTGAGAAGTGATTTATTATTTCAGAGGTATTGGAAGCTTGCAGTATCTTGCAGATTTAAGTATGTGTGCCTGAGTAAAATAAATGAGATGCAACATGTGAAAAATGAAAACACATTACTTGTAAAGGATGTGTCACAAGCAGGGTATTTTTGTTCAAGTACACTTTGTCATGGGGACTTTTAATGCTGTTCTGAATACAAATCATTTAACTGGTTCATAAAATCGCCTCAGTTGGAATTCTTGCATCTATCATCCAAGACATAAATGAGGGTTAAACTTAATGTGGTGTAACATCCCTTAAATGTTCAAATTTTGCATCATATACCACTGTTAAAATTGCACATATGTTTTATGTATAAAGATGAATAAATTGTAGATACTTAAAACAACAGTCCCCAAACAGAAACAAGATGTGAAGTCTTGAGGTCTTAATTGAACACTCATCAGATACTCAGAGTTAAGGATTTCACTGCAACTATTATAGCTCGACATTTGAATAATCTATCATTTTATGACTGAACAGTTTTTAGTTGGGTGACATGTTATATGATAAATAATAGAGTGCAATGAATGGAATGGTACTATTTTAAGCACTGCTATTGGAACTCTAATGTGTGTGTATGTGTGTGTATTGTGTATGTGAGTGTGCGTGTGTTTGTGTACACACCTTGAATTATTCCCTGTTACTTAGGTAAAAATTATACCTTTTCTATAAATGTCATTACCTTATATTTCATATGTACTAGATCGTTATTTCAGAAAATAAAATTTAGAATTCTTTCAGTTACTAGTAACCTGATCATAGTTATAGTGGGTTAAATCCACTGAGAAATAATGTGAAAATAAACTTGGAACAATCGGAGAATTGCACCTTCAGGACTATTAATCCTTTTTATTGTGTAATATGTGAAATGTGTCTGCTTGTTTAACTCACCACTAAAAGATACTTTTGCAAAGTTGGGTGTTATCACTGTAAGAAGCATACTTTTCAGATCAACAAGGTTTTAAAATATATAATCACCATCATAAGCAAACTAAATTCTGTGAAATAAAGATGTTTAGATTTATAGAACTTACTACATGCATTATTCTTAATGAATTAGAAACTGAAATGGAGCAAGGTTTATGCATCCGTTTTGCCCACGGTAGCTTTTGGACTGAGCATAAACTAAATCCTCATTAAATATTTTATTGAATGATTGAATACATGAAGGGATTCAGTTCAGTTCAGTTCAGTCACTCAGTCGTGTCCGACTCTGCGACCCTCTGGACCACAGCACACCAGGCCTCCCTGTCCATCACCAACTCCAGGAGTCCACCCAAACTCATGTCCATTGTGTCGGTGATGCCATCCAACCATCTCATCCTCTGATGTCCCCTTCTCCTCCTGCCCTCAGTCTTTCTCAGCATCAGGGTCTTTAGTAAAGAAAATATTATTCATTGCAAATTTATGTATTAATTTAGTAGTGTACTGGAGAAACTGCTTCATGCCAGGCATTAAGCTGGTTCTGGAAACAACAAGATAAAGAGAACACACATAATCCCTGCTCTTAAAGAGCTCTTAGACTGGTGGGAGACAGATATTAAAGGGAACACATATCACACTGTGAAATAAGTTGAAAGGTGATATAATGAAGTAAAGAACTTCGTGAGCTTCCAAGGTGGCTCAAGTGGTAAAGATTCCACCTGCCAGTGCAGGAGACACGAGACATGGGTTCGATCCCTGAGTCAGGAAGATCCTCTAGAGTAGGAAATGGCAACCCACTCCAGTATTCTTACCTGGGAAACTCCATGGACAGAGGCTCCTGGTGGGCTACAGTCCATGGGGTTTCAAAGAGTTGGACACAAGTGAACACACATACACACACAGACTGTGTGACTGCATTCCAAGGGCACCTATACTGAGTGGGAGATAAGAAAAGATCATGCTAGCTGAGCGTGGAGGGAGCAAAGGAGACTAGTGGCCTGAGAGGTGAGGTAGCTGAGTTGGCAAGTGAAAGGATCCGATTTCCATTTTAAAGGAATTACTTTGGCAGCTATGGAGAGGGAGGAGTGTAAGTGGGAGAATCATTTAAGAGGCTTTAGTTATAGGAACACAAGATGATGACATTGATTCTACTCTTTTCAGGAATAGAGATCTTTACCTATTAAGGTCTCTCAACCTCTCTCTTCTCTCATTTTCTCTGTTCTCTGGGAGTGCTCATGGCCTGAAAATAAGGGATTTTTCACCATTACTTTTTGGTACCTCCCAACTCCCACTTCTTATAACTTAGACTTATAATGAAATCTTAATTACCATTTAAATTAAACACAGGGGCACTTGTCTGGCAACAAGACAGTCCCAGAAGAATTTTCTTGTGTTTTTTGCTTAATTTTCAAAATATTGACTCCACTGAAATGTCAAAAAAATTTAATATCATCTATTAATTACAAAATAATAATACATGATTAAGTGCATTGTGATCATTTAAATACATTGCTATACACAGCTACAGAATCATTTAAAACTGCAAAAGAAACATATTTTAAGTAACTTATTCATGTGCAGACAAAATTATAGCTAGAATAATAAATATGAAGATTTAATAACATTCATAGAAAGGATTTCTATAACCTTTATGTTTTCTAAAATTTGCTAACCTTCACTGTCAGGAATATTGTCATCTTTTTTTCTTATGAATCAGTTTTTAAGTGAAAATAGGCACGATCATCTTGAGAACTCCTTATGTAGCTAAAAATCTTCATTAAATTGACTTCTCCAGGCTGAATAATTACAGTTCCAATTAATTAAAGACTAAAAATTGCTTCCTCAATTAAACTGAAATATGTAGGCAAACATGTGAAAATATAAACCTTCTAGATTTAAGAGTTTTCTTAGAACTCCTTGCTAAGATGTCAAATATTAATATTGCCTAACATCCTTAACATCAAAGAACATATAGAGATATGTTCTTCTTCCTAATTATGTAGATATAACATATGTAAAACAAAATTAAGATCCAGGGCATACTTAGTATGAATCTAATAAGAATTCAGAATAAATACAGGTTTCTGGTTCTTTGTATCTTTAAGCTGCAACCTTGGACAAGTCACACCCTTCCCTAGTCCCAAATGCAGGGTTGATATGATGATGAAAAGAAATGACACATGTGAAAACTTGATAATTATGCATCGGTCTATAATCCTTATAAATTTTAATTGTTGGTGCTGACATTGATTCCCACTTTTCATCTCCTATAAAACTAGCACAGGTACAGGCTCATATGAATAGCATAAGCAGACTCTATGTCCTTACATGGGTCTTTCATAAGAAAATTTGAACACCAACCAATCCTACATTAAGATTATTTTTTGCAAGATTTTGTACCTTCAACTTAAGACTGTGGGACATTTTTTTAAGGCTGACTCTGAGGGCAGAAGGTAGCACTTGGTGCTTTAAACAACTAAAAGCTAATTGTCAATATTGAGAGATTTTTTTCACGATGGATGAAAATTTGAGAGTTTATACTTTCAGTAGGATTTCTCTTCTAGGAAAGAATCCAAGGTAATAACATAATCTATGTTATTTGGCAATAAAAGTGTGAAAGAAATATATATATATTCAAAAGGATACCTATGTGCTTTGGGGAGATAGTTCAGAAAGTGATTGTGGCAGTGGATATTAAATAACTGTATTAAATAGCTATTTAAATAGCTCATTCCTTCCTACATATACACACATATAAAGTTATCACATCACAATAATTTGAACTAAATGATTTTGGGGTTTGAAGCGAGATGAAGCTGAAGTAACACACAGTGTTGCTCTTACTCTATTATTTTGGTCAAAGCAGACCAAAGACTGTCTTTGTCACAAGATAATCCAAATGTAAGAGCAGGTTCATAGACTCCCCTAAGATTTTAAGGGGAGTAAAGGCAAAGTAACCTGCAATAGGGCATGTGTGCCAGGGTGGGAGAAGTTATTATGGCCTTCAGTGCAAACAGTCTACCATCCAGATAGCGTGTTATGTCAAGAAAAATAGTAGAATTTTTTCTAGGTGGTTTCTCTTTTAGCATAGTCTTCCTACATTAAAATGTTCTATGGAGGATCTCATGTGACTGAAATAAGATAGCAGGAGTCATACATTTATGCATAGTTTCAAAGAATCATGTATTCCAAATGATTATGATAAAAGGTTTCAGAACTGTAGTGCTTGGACCTAAAATTCTTTTTTTTTTTTTTAACAAGTTACTCAATGTTTTTAACAAGTTACTCCTTGTTTTAGTATTTTTAAATCTGAAAAATAATATAATTGACACATAGGATAATAGGATTAAATGATTTGGTAAAGATAAAATGTTTAGAATAGTGTCGAATAAAATAAATGCTATTATGTGTTAACTATTGATATATCTTAATGTCAGCTGTCTACAGGGAATAAAACTATATGTGCTTATGATATAAACAAATGTAATCTCTAGTTTTAATTATGTTTCTGTTTTCTCTTACTTTTTATTTGTATAGCTACTTTCAGTAATTATGTTCTAAACTTTATTCTCAAAATACTAATTTTAACCATAATCATATAACAGAAATAAAGTTTATTCCCTATGTATCTGCTTTCCTAACAAGCATGAGACATAATACCTAGTGAGATGATACACAGACATTAAACTGCTTTTAAAGCTCTGCTCCCTAATCCCATTTCCTATTATGTTAGCACAGTCCACAGCACCTGACCCACTTTTACCTTGATTTTAGATTAGTTTGCCTATAATGCCTTAGACATTCTCTCTAAACACCAGATTGATCTCCACAGTTCTATGAAAGGTGGGGTTCTGGATCACAGCTGCTACTTGATTGAATCCAGGATGCATCTCATCACCTAGATGATTCCTTACAACTATTTCTGTTAGACAAAAACTGTATTGATATTCTCAAACCATCACCTAGTAACACCTGTGATTAAATCCAGACCTGACATTCGGTAGCTTAGTTATGATTGCAAAGTTCCTTTTAACAATAACTTTTCATGTTTCTATGAGGCTATCATCAAAGTGAAAGATAATGATAATTTGATTTGGTAGTAGCAGCAGAAATGAAGATAATAAGAGGAATGAAACAGAAAGGGCACAGTTGACTCATCAATAATTGGCAAAATATTAAATATATGAATTGGAAAACAATTAGAGGAGATTCTGAGGAGACTTTTGTTTCAGTAGGCCTACTGGACATGGTTTTGATTATGATATAGTACTTAGCAGTGTAATAATTTTAATATTTTATTAGGAAAAGAAATATATAGTAAATTTACATATCTTTATTTTCAGAAGTTATATAATTATACAAAGGTACTTTAAGATAACCTTTCTTTGGCTTATTCAGAGAAAGTATAAAGATGTAGCACTGTTGAATAAGTTATGCTCAATGGTTTATTACACATTATAATGAGCAAACTTCTCCCTTTTAAACATGTCTGGTCTTGGATTTAATTTTTCTGCTTTTAGTAAGAAACACATACTATATAGGTATATATTATATTAGCAGAAAACCTATATATTATATTCTTTTGTTATCTTTTTTTTCCATAGTTCTGTACATAGTATATCTTACCTCTAGGGATTTCTCTTTCATATCTAATCATGTAAATAATTGGGCTCTGGACTTCTCATTGCATGGGCTATCAATGTAAGATTTCCTTAGAATAAAATATATAAACATGTTAAAAGTTAATAATATGTATTACTTTAATTTTTCTTTATTTGTGAAAAGGAGACTAAAATATTTAAACTTATACTTTCTAGTGAATTCACATTTCTTCGGAAAGCCAACATCAATAATATCAAAAACATCCAAACACATTTTTTTCGGTAAAATCAAAATGCAAATATAATGTATACTCGAAAGTATTTTACAGCTAATAATCTTGGAAGGTTCGCTTCTTTCACTGCCTCACTGTCTCTGCAGGATCATCCTCTAAATAATCGGTCTAAATGAATATAAAACATTAGGTGATTAATAAGGTATTATCGTGGCATTAAAACAAAATACTGTAAGAAATTGTGGGAAAAAAGCAAATATATTTACCAATATATGAATCACACTCTGCAGAAACATATAAGAAAAATGTGCATACTAAGTAGCTTCAGTCCTGTCCAACTCTTTGAGAACTTGTGGAGAGTAAGTAGCCTTCCAGGCTCCTCTGTCCATGGGAATTCTCCAGGCAAGAATACTATAGTGGGTTGCCATTTCCTTCTCCAGGGGATCTTCCCAACTCAGGGATTGAACCCACATCTCCTGTGGCTCATGCATTGCAGGCAGATTCTTTACTGCTGAGCCACTGGGGAAGCCCTATAATAAAAATAATGACTTTGTTTTTGCTCTTTAACTGGTAAATCGTGTCTGACGTTTTGTGACCCCGTGGACTGTAGCCTGCCAGACCCGTCTGTCCATGGCATTTCCTACACGAGAACACTGGAGTGAGCTGCCAGTTTCTTCTCCAGGAGATCTTCCCACCCAGAAATCGAACCTGTGTCTCCTGTATTGGCAGGTGGATTCTAAACCACTGAGCCATCTGGGAAGCCCCCCAAATAATGACTCATATTTTTCTGTTTATTTAAAAGAAGAAAACTTAGTGTAGCATTAGTTCTATGAGTAAAAGCTATAAAACCTAAGTGCCAGAACCAATGCAGAAGAATAGGAGGAGCTAGAAGATGAGTTGACAGAATATAAGAAAGATGACTAAAAAAAAATAAAAAACATAATTACTGAAATAAAGCAGTAACAAACCTGACAAATTCTCCAATTCGCCCAAAAAGAAAAAAGAAAAACCAAAAAACCTATATACCAGTCTTACCAGTCTCACTTATAAATTTTATTGTAAAATACTAAATAAAATTTTGCAAGCAGACTCCACCAACAAATTTAAAAAATAGCGCACCAGGGAAAAGGGAAGTGCATTAGAGAATATGAGTTTGTCTGACATTAGGAAAAGTAGCGATATAACATGTTAACATGTCTAAGGAAAATATGATAATTTCTATCAAAATCAGGAGGTCATTTAACGGAGTTCTATAGTCATTATTGATTTTCAAAGAAAATGGATGCTATGGATATATTCTTTTTTTTTTTTTTTGGATATATTCTTAATACAAACATATATAGAAACATATATCTATCCTAATGCAAATCTAACAGAGCATTTCTCTGATGCAGAAAGAGTATCCTCATTCTCAGTAAAGTCAGGACCTAAGTGATGGTGTCCATTATCATTATTATTCCACATTTAATGGAATAACTGTCAGAACACTGAGGGAAAAGAAAGGAGATAGAGATACAAGAATTGTATTGGTTGAGAAAAACTTTAATTCTAGGTGAGTATCAATGAAAAATCAACTGATAAACTTCTACAAACAAATTTCAGTAAAACTGGAGTTCAAAATTATTATACTAGAAAGAATGTTATTATAAGAGAAGTTAAATATATTGTGATAAAATTAAAACACCACTGTTGTATCATTTAAAATAATATGGTATAAGTGCATGAAAAGACAGATCAATAGAATAGATTAGGAAAATCCAGAGACAGACACAGATGCACACAGGAATTTAGGGTATGTAGAAGGTAGTATTTCAAATTAGTGTGGAAAAACAAATTATTCATTATATGGTTTTGGTATAACTGGGGTATCCTCTACAATAAAGTTGGATCTGTGTTTCACATCCTACACTAAGAATAGCATAGTTCACAGAAAAAGAAATAAAAAATGACCCTTACACAGTTTGAAAAAATACTGAACATCACTCATAATAAAAGAAATGCAAATTAACACTCCACTGAGTTACCATTTTATCTCTTAGAGTGGCAGATTGTTGATGAGGCTGTGAGAAAACAGACACTCTTATACAATGCTTATGTAAAACCATCAATTCCACTTCTGAGAAATTATTTTATGCATAAGAAATGTTGTGTCTACTAGTTTATTAATTGCAATATTTTTTAGAGTAGTGAAGAAATGGAATCAACCTAAGTGTCCATCGGGAGAAGCTAGCTAATAATCTACAAAAAATTATGGTGTATTTATACAATATTAGGAAGCATTAAAAATATGAAGAAAATCTTTATATAGCAATTGGGAAATATCTCTGAGATGGATCAGTAATGTGAAAAAAAGTTCATGTAAAACAGCATATTCTGTCATTTGTGCAAAAAAAAAGTAGAGCAATAAGAATATTTACTTGTGTATTGATGAAAATTCCATATATTAAATGCTATCCAAAAATAAACTTTAAAAAGACAACATGGAAGGGTAACTTTTCAAAATGTACCATTTTGTATCTTATCTTTTAACTAAGTGAATGTCTTACATATATCAAAATGTAACTTTAAAATATCTTCTTTTAAAAACGTGTGATAAGTTTCAGTCTCTAGTGCATTATCATCTGATATATGTACACAGATATTTGCAACATGTAGAGCCTTGATAGAACTTCCCTGGTGGCTCAGACAATAAAGAATCTGCCTGCAGTGCAGGAGACCCGAATTCAATCCCTGGGTCGGGAAGATCCCCTAGAGAGGGGAATAGCTATCCTCTCCAGTATTCTTGCTTGGGGAATCCCATGGACAGAAGAGGAGCAAGACGGACTACAGTCCGTGGGGTAGCAGAGTCAAATATGACTGAGCAACTAAACTCGTATGCAGATAGCCCTGATAACCAGGATAGAAAGCAGTGGGATGATATTTTAACATTACTCTTTGGTAGTTATACAAAGTTACAGTTTTGTTTCTTATATCTTAGAGATGGAGGAGCTTGAGAGTTGTAGTTCAAATTTTACAGACATTGCAATCTATAATAACAAATGTTTGTTTGTTTGTTTTTGTTATTCTCACTGGTAGTCTTCTTTGCAGAAAGAAAGATTGAAAGAAAGACCGCTGCAGCTAGCTCAAGTAAAGAGTGATTCATAGTAAATATAGGACGTGAAATATTGCCAGGCTTTATGGGAAGTGGAAAGCATCAGGGATAGAAATAAAGCTCTTCATTTCTTGGTGGCCAAATACTCTTGTGTCTGATCTCTCTTTTTGTTTCTGATATCGTCATCCTTTACTTTTCTATACAACTCTTACCTGTGCTTACTGTACTTGTCTCCAAAAGAAGACCTTAACCTTCTATTAGTACATTACAAACACCAATCAAATTCCCCACTACAGACTACATACAGTATTTGGGTGGACTGGTCAGAGGTTAGCACCTGGATTAAGCATGCATCCCCCATCTAACCAGTTGTGTCCAAAGGAGGGTCATTTGGTTTATTCCCAGTGCAAGACTTGGGACAGGCTAAGCAGTGCCATAGGTCTTTTATATTTGATGCATGTGTCAGCTAGACAGTCTTAATCTTCATCTAAGAAAGACAGGGAGGCTAAAACTCACTTTTCAAACTGAAGAGGAAAAGTGAAGCACTGACTTCATAAATAAGCATTTTATGCTAGAAGACCAGCTGCTGGGATCGATCTCTTTAAGGGGTTTGACCTCCTAAAGTCATAGCAGGCAAGAATAAACAAGATATTTAAACTCACTTTCAGACCTCAGAGCTAGAGCACCAGAGTGAAGTATGAGTCACCCTTTTCGGTTGTTACTCTATTGGCCTCTGTGCCTTTTCTGTAAAAATGACCGTTTTATTCACCAAGGGAAAATTTCCACGATACATGGCTGCCGTGAAAGGTCAGGAGCCTCAAAGCAGTGACCATTGTTGCAGATGTAGAGTCTGTCCTAACTTCTCTGCAAATACCAGGGAACCACTTGCCCTGGTTAGGCCTTGATGTTGTTATGCAACCAGAACCATTACAGACACACAGAATCTTTTAACAAAATAAACATTTAAATAAACATACCTCTGCCAGAGGCTGAACACAATACTAAAAACAACCTTAAATGTGCCAACGGAATTGAAAATGCCTTTTTTTCCTCCTTAGGAATTTCTTTTTAAAAACAAATCAGTGAATTTGTACTCTTTAAATTCTGCAAGTCACTGTGTAACCTGACTTCATTCATATATATTTAAATATTTTGATGAGTTGTCAGTTATACATGCAGTCTAGATAAAGAGATTCTCTGATGACTGATTGCCCTTGGATTCTTCTGTTTTGATAGGTAACTCCTTATTTATGATACGATAAAAATATAGTTCTGTCCCCATAGTTCAATTAAGTTGAGTAGAATCAGAACCAGCTTTTACATGACTCTTGACCTTATCAGTGTCACTCAGAAATCACAGCAGCTTGCATAGGAATGTGAAGCATCGTCTCGTGATGCGTACATGTGTTTGAGGATCTAATTTGGTTATATTTTGTTAATGGAACTTAAGCCTCCAGGGGGCTCCTTAAATTAACAATGAGATAATTGGAATCAATGTCATAGCTGAAAATCTTCTTTCTTTGTTTACCTACCAATTATATGAAATTAAATACACAGACATACACCACTGAAACTCAAGGACTCAGCTTCATAGACTATTTGTAAGACCGCTGTCTTGTTTTTAATGAGACCATTGATTATTTGATATTGCATATCACTTTAATGATCATTAAGAAAGGAAATTTTTTAAACCTTCAGAGAAGTCAGCTGTTTCTTAGTTAACACTTTTTAAAATGCATGGTGCTTGCAAGTTCTTATTTCCACAATGTATATAATAGGAAAGGAAAAGATAGGATGGAAAGAAACAGCCAAATATATATACACAAAATAACAGCTAATGTTAACTACAGTAGTTTTGTTTGGTGTCTGAGCCATGAGACAGCAGATGACAGAAGATAATAGAACATTATTCTTAAATTCAGTACACATACATTTATATTATGATAATAGTATTATCAATAAAGGGTAAGGAATGAACATTTATTGAATGCTTACATATATCAATCATACATAATGACTTTTTAAATCATTGTGGCAATTCTAGAATAGACAGTCTCATTCTCATCTTATAAATAGGGAGGCTGCCTGGTCACCGCAGCCCTTGGTTTGCAGACATGTCACTCTAAGGGTGGTATAATAACCGGAAAAGAGGCTGCAGACCCTGCAAGCAATCCCAGGTTTTTGGTGAACAAAATTCCAGCCTGATGGGTGGGCACTCAGCTTCAGCTCCACAGAGCACCTCATCTCTTGGAATACAGCCACAAATGACTAGAGCAGCGCCTTCTGAAATCCAGAGTCAGGGGCCCAGAGGGCCTGGGCCTGAAGGCAGTGCTATTCCAGAATCTCTTCAGAAACACATCGCTCTCAACAGATCTCTCACGGTGGTTTGCGCCTCTTCACTTTAACACTCCGTCTAAGTAAACAGAGCGTAGACTGAACACATTCATTCTTTCTGGTTATTTGCATTTTAAGCCTTTTATCTCTAGCTATAGATTGAAAGGCTTTGTCTCCAGTTAAAGGAATTTCAGGCAATTGCAACTAGATGGAGGAGATTAGATTTGGTCCTGAGGGGCTTTTCTTTGTCCCTAAAAATCCTACTCTTGTCAGTGCACTGCACTAGACGTGATTGGTTTTGTTCTGACACTGTTCTATAAGCCCTGTGGAAACATATGTGCCTGCTTTGCCCACCAGTGTTAAATACTGTGAAATACTCACTATTTTTTTGAATCATACTTCTCTGTTTTTCTATTTTATTCTTGGAACTTCAAAGATATCTGTTGGTATCTTTCATACCTTCTACCTGCTTATTCGTTATTTTCTCTTCTGCCTTGTGGATGAATTTTTCAATATCACTACTAGTTATCTTTTTGACATCTTCAGAGCAAGAGTTATTTTTTTCATTTATTGTTATGTTATTAATTGTATTTTATTTCCAGTATTTCATATGAATTTTTTTTTCAAATCTGTTGTTTCATATTGAATGTTCCTCTTTTTGTATTGGAAAGTTAATACTTGGTTAAGGAAAAGCAATATGTAATATTCTATTCTGAGCATCCTGGACATAATTACTGTAATGTTTTTGTCAGATTGTTCCATAAAATTAGTTTATTTTTTGTAATTCCTGTTTCGCATGTTGACTTAGATCATTTTCTGTTTTAGTATTAGAATTCTTTATAACATTTAAGGTTGTTTTTGCAGATTTATTTTTAATAGAATTGAAAGTTTTTGTGTTGGTTTAGTTTTTTCTGTCTCTTCATCTGTACCCTTTCTTCCCTATCCAGTGGTTTTGCAGTTTCCTTACCTGTTCCTCCAGAATTTTAGTCTTGAATCAGATCTTTTAAGAGAATCAGAATATGCCACTGCCAAATATGCCATTTAGGCATAAGGATTATTTTCAGTTGAAAGCAATTAAGAATCACAGATACAAGAAAAGTACTCTTCTCTTCCCTTATCTCCCTAAAGACAGGGCATAAATTTCTCTTCATGAAGTGCACTCTAGTCATCCCCCCAACCCCGGCAGGAAAGGAAGAGAAGAGGAACTCCATGCCAAAGATTGGATTCAACACTTACCATGAGTTTGCATAAACAAACTTTACTACAATAACCCTTATCTTTATTTCCCCCATGTATTTCTCAATTGTTTCCACATAATTTATCTTCCTTTGTAGTTCAAACCTCTTTTCCATTGTTAAAAGAGTATATAAGCCCCCAAGTCTAATTGCCTCTTTGAGTTTTGCTTATTTTCTATGAATGTTAATATTAATGTAACTATTAATGCATGTACATATTAGTAAAAATCATACACCTTTTCTCTGTTAATCTTTTATTGACTGAATTCATAAGATCCAGATGCTGAATCTAAGAGGATAGAACAAAATATTTTCCTTCTTAACATCTTAATAAGTTCTTGCCCCAGTGATCTAATGTCTGAAGTGGTTGGCATCTTGGTCTGATCAATGTGAAGAGGCTCTGTCTATGCCCAACTGTCCCCTCTAGGCCCACATTTTAAAATGGCATGCTTCTGGTTAGCGGGTTGGCAATGGTTTTGGCCACTTTTCCTGGCAGGTTAACCCAACCTCAGGCCTAGCCTTTCAGAGGAAAGCTGGATCCAGATCTTCATCTCATTTCAGTACCCTTTACTGAAAGGTAAAGCCTTAATTTTGCTTGCTGTTTCATATTTCTATTCATTTTCTGGTCTTAGATGACCTTCATCTTATATTTGACACTAAGTGTTTTCTTTTTTAAAATTTACTTGTCGGCATCTTGATTCAAAATTTTCATTAATATATTTGATCTCACATTTTAGATTTAGCTTTCAGACCTCTTAAATCATTTTTTTTTTTAAACTCTTAATCAAAAGCACATGATTAGCAATAGAACCAAAGAAGGTAGTGTGGCTTCAGCAAATTTGTTAGTGTTAAAAAAGCATGCCTTATAGTTTTGTGTTAGAATTACTTACATTTTTGAACCTTGGAAAGAAGCCAGGAGCATTTTTTCTTAGTCATGTGCATGTTGCCTATATCCTTAGGCTTTAAAGACCAAACTAAGAATAAGCAGAAACTGCAAAAATGTTGACTTCTGTGAAACCATTTTGAACATTTCACCTAAAAAAAAAAAAAAAAAAAGCGCATCCTCAAACCTAGTAATATAGTTTACACAAGTGAAAGTAATGATAACTGTATTCATATTAAAAAATTCTGGGACTATCATTATAAGACTAATGATAACGAGCAACCATTTGAATAAAACACATATCACCCAATCTGCATGAGTTGAAATTGTTAAAGTCACCAGCAAGATTGGGGCCATTATTTGGCTTAAAAGCTTTCTGGTAAGAGTCAAACGTGATGAAGAGCAATGGACAAATATGACATATTCCAAGAGAGTTTTTTAAAAATATATGTGTATTAAAATATTTTGTTAATCTCATTTATGTCCAGCTTTTGAGTGAGTTTGGCAATATATCTATGTATCTGTAGTCATCTGACTCATTATCTCTATATGCATTTATCATTAAATAAACCTCACAGGAGATAGCAAGATTGTTTACTTAAGCAGTATAATACTGGAGATGGTAGATAGCTCTAGAACACAAGATTACATTGCCAGGATGGCGCTATTTATTAAGCTATGATAACGCTAATGTTCCTCTTTGATGTATAGCATGTGCGACTTCAGCTGAACTTGTAGAGAGCCTTAAGGATGTTTCATTGAACATTTAGTATGGCAGCCAGCCAGAATACATTTAGCCTAAGCCCAGATGACGGGCTGGTAATGAGGTAGTGATTGATGACCACAGCTTCCTTATGAAAACCTGCTTGATATGCTGGGGGGGAAATGCACTGCCAGCTCTTTTCACTTCACTCCCTGTTATATTATTTATTTTTACTGTGGAGGAAGTTACATGGTCTTGTGCTTATGTACCCTTGGCATTAGTTTTAGGTTACAATTGAGTGGTGGTATGGAATTTTAGATGTCCAATCCCATGGCTATATTTATGTATAATTCAAATCTCAATTTCAAAGGGGTCTTTATAAGTCATTTTTAAAAACTATGGCTGTGTTATCCATAAGATGATCTAATATTCTTATTTTGTATCTTTTAATGGTTATGGTTTCTCTGACTCTTTTGTTCCTGTACAGTATTATAAAGATCTCCACGAATTTTTTCCTACTCCCTTAACTTTAAAGAGCAAACATTTATCCAAAATTTCAAATTATGTTCAATAATATTCCATTTTCATTTATTTTTATGCTTTACTAGTTTGCATATGTGTCCTTTTTCTGAATAAAACATAGAAGAGTTATTAATTCATATCTACTTTTATATATGAAATTCCTTCAATTTAGTTCTGAATAATGTGTTTCTTAGAAGCACATTTTTTGTCCATCTCTTTATTGTGTTATGCATTTGATCTCTTACTCTTTGTCAACATAAATCATTTCTCAGATTGGTTTCACATAAGTGCTTATGATGGCAAAATGCCACTTGGTAGAGTGACCACTTTCATTGCCTACTGACCTGGGACAAGGTGGAGCAAGGCCCAAGATTGACATTTCACCCTTAATAAATCTTGCTTGTTGAAATGCCAGCAACAAACAGGGTTTGCTAGATTGACAAGAGAAAATAAACTAAGCTCTGAGCTGGCTTGAGAGTGGCTGGCTGGGCTTTCAATTTTGCCGATCAGAAGAAGCTTGTATCTTTTTTTGACCTGTGGTCCTTTGAGCATGGAGTGACTAGCAGAATGCCCAGTACTCTTGATCCCAGTCCCATCACTGGGGTAGCTCAGACAATGACAGTTTGAAGGAGTGGGAAGTCCTTCTGGGATCCCTCTAAGCTAATCCCTGGGATACCTGTAAGTCACACTAGGTGTGATATCAGCAAAATGAGAATTGGTGAGCTGCTCTCAGAAGCCTGTTCTGTACTTACCTTTTTGTTGTTGTTTCAACTACTTTCATTTCTTCAATTATTTAAGTTATTATGGAACCTAGAATGAAACATATTGAGACAATAGGAGCATTATAGTTCCATTGAGGTTTGGCTTAGCTCTTGAAGCTTTTGATGATACTGCTTATTGAGCAGGCTTTCTAAGGAGCGGGAAGCTGTATTACCACTGTGATTCTTTGCTTTGCTCCCCATCAAAAAAATCATAGCAAGTAGGGCTGTACCAAAGTGGAAGGCTTATCCCTTCCTATTATGGAACTTATCTTTCATTAATAAGTTGCCTACTACTATTACCACCAAACCATACTGTCTTACTAGAGATAAAGAAACTTGTTATTTACTGGGAAAAGTTTCTAGTAGCAAAAACTTGACCTGAAATGAATTATTTACGGGTTTAGAAGAAAGACTTGCTAAGTCAATGCTACAGCTGAGAAATAAGCCAACACTTTCTCCAAAACAGCTTGAAGCTGACAAAACACTAAGCTCTAAGGTCCTAGAGAGGCAGCAGTTCAGGGTCTTGTTAGCTTCAAGCGGCAGGAGAGACGATACTGGCAGAATGCTCAGAGGAAGGAACGAGCCCCCCAGGAGGAGGATGTGAAGGGAGCTAGAAATAGAGTGACTGAGAAGGCATGGAGAAATAGAGCAGCGTCAGATGAGACACAGGAAGAGATGCTGCGGCATACAGAGTATTCTAAGGGATTTAAGAAACAAACAAAACAAAATAGACAAAAGTAAGTGGTTAAGTAAGGCAAATGGAAATGAAATAAAATGAACTGTACAGAAAATTAGAATAAAATATTAAGAAATGTTAAGTATAAGAATAATGTTTTTGTAGTACATTTATATAGTGCTTTATAGAATATTTATATTATTTCATTCAATTCTCACACCCTAGGAATAGATTTCATTATTCCCGTTTTCTTGGTGACATATTAAGATTTAAAACTTACAATAAGATTTAAGATTTATATAAATCATAATATCATCTAGATCCTAGTTTTTAAAACCCATTCATAGAATCTGCTGTATATATTGATCTTGGACAAAAGATTGCTAATGTTTGAAATAAATTTTTGACTTTTAAGGGGAGTGGGATGCTATTTTAAAATAGAATTATCAGAAATGGCATCCCTAAGGAGAGTCATCTGAGTAATTGAATTATGTGAGGATGTCAATCATGCTGATCTTACTGCATTTGATAAAATATAGCTGTATCAATCTAAAATAAGGAGCTAGGATGAGATGACAGTGGAGAGGCTCAGGATGCACTGAAAGAACTAATGCCTCTACAAGCAGCCTTCAAACTATGACGGATGCACCCCAAATGCTCCAGTTACCAGACCCCTGGGATAGAATAGCTCTGAGACAAGTATCCAACATTGGCTATCAGAATCACTGGCAGGTCTGAGCGCATTACTCACGGGCTAACTTTTTGGAAAACAACTCCTGTTTTTTTTCTTCCCTTTCCCAACTCCTGTCCTCATCCCCCAAGGATATAATCATCTCCCAAGTAAAGTACTTGCAATTGATTTCTTGTCTCAGGCTTTGTTTCTGGGAAAACCTAAAGCAAGTGGTAGCAACCTAAGTGGTAAAAAGATGTCAGATCTAGCATGTGACTTAGAGATGGACTGATAGCTTCTACTACTAAAAAAGTTATGGAGTGGTAGGAAAATGGAAAATCAAATAAGTCAGTGATTTGCATTTTTTTTTTTTACAAAAAAGATAGCTATTAACTTTAAAAAAGCAATAATAATATCTAGTATATATGAGAGTTTACTAATTGCTAGGCACTCTTCTAATTCTGTTGTATGTGTTAATTCAAATGAATTATGCTTATCTCCTCATGATTGCGATTCCTAGTTGAAAATCCATCCCAGGTTATTTCCTTAGTATGTAGAGGCTAGGATTTGAACACAGGTGTCTAGTTTTAAAGCCTAACTACATAACCACTATGCTCTTTTGCATGTAATATATGGGCCATTAAACAGCACAGCCACACATTAGTATTTACTAGTTCTGTTTGCATACAATGAGGGTCCAGAGTTTTTCTTCTTCTAACCATATTTTTGCATATATAAATCACTTTGAAAGTCTAAGTAGTGTTTGGTTACCACCTCACAAATCATGGCTGTTCTCATCTCCTAAAAATTGTAAAGAGGTATTATTTATTATCATTATTGTTATTATTGGCAAGCTTCCTAAGTGGTACTAGATTTCCTATAATTAGCTGTTATTTGATACAATTGTTTGAGAATATTGCTATGTGCTTGATTGCAAGACCTAGAGCAGCAGGCAAAACATAGGATGCCAAACACGTTTATTCCTATTACTAGCTGATTTTCAAATGACAATTTAACCACTAATGTCTGAGTTTTGGTTTGGTTTTGTGTTTTTTACTCTTTGGCCTACACAATAAAAGAATCACTGTGCATACTGGGTGATAGCTAGGGATGGAATATGCATCAAGATTCATAGAAGAGTAATGAGTATACATTGGGAGTGACCTTTAGCAGGCTGTGGGAGTAGATTCCTGGACTCAGATGATAAAGAATCTGCCTTTAATGTAGGAGACCGGAGTTCGATCGCTGGGTTGGGAAGACCCCCCTGGAGAAGGAAATGACAACCCATTCCAGTATTCTTGTCTGGGAAATCTCATGGACAGAGAGGCCTAGATGACTACAGTCCATGGGGTCACAAAAGAGTTGAACACGACTTAGTGACTAACACACACTTTAGTTCCTCTTTGCTTTCTGCCATAAAGGTGGTGTCACCTGCCTATCTGAGGTTATTGACATTTCTCCCGGCAAACTTGATTCCAGCTTTCCCAATTTGGATCCAGTCCATTGTTCCATGTCCAGTTCTAACTGTTGCTTCCTAACCTGCATACAGGTTTCTCAGGAGGCAGGTAAGGTAGTCTGGTATTCCCATCTCTTTAAGAATTTTCCACAGTTTGTTGAGATCCACACAGTCAAAGGCTTTAGCATAGTCAATGAATCAGAAGTAGATGCTTTTCTGGAATTCTCTTGCTTTTTCTGTGATGCAACAGATGTTGACAATTTGATCTCTGGCTTTTCTAAATCCAGCTTATACATCTGAAAGTCCTCAGTTCGTGTTCTGGTGAAGCCTAGCTTGAAGGATTTCGAGCATTGCTTTGCTAGCATGTGAAATGAGTGTGATTGTGCGGTAGTTTGAACATGAGTGAACGAGCTCTGGGAGATGGTGAGGGACAGGGACACTGGTGTGCTGCAGTCCATGAAGTCACAAAGAGTCGGACACGTCTGAGCACCTGAACAACACTGGTACCAAGAAACCTGAGAAATCAAAAAGCAGGAGGGTGATCTGGAAGGATATCTGAAACAGTGTGAGTTGCCACCGGCTGGCTCCTCATGCTGTCAGTTTATAAGACAACAAGGAGTGATTAGGTGGGTAACAGCAGCTTATTAACATGGAAGAGACAATTGAAATGATTATAGTTAATAAATTATTGTTGTTAATATGTAGATAAAGAGTTTCATTAATCCTGAAAGGCAGTGTGTTGTAAATTAAAGGACGTAGGCTTTGGATCCAAATCCTGGATCTGCTGCTTAGTGAATATTTTAATTTGGGAAGTTACTTCAGTCACTTAAGCTCCGATTTTTCCTTAAATAAACTAGAAACAATAATACATTAATATTTCATTAAATGCTATGGCTTCTAAAGTGGCTTCCCTGGTAGCTCAGCTGCAAGAGAATCTGCCTGCAATGCAGGAGATCCTGGTTCAATTCCTAGGTCAGGAAATATCCTGGAGAAGGGATAGGCTATCACTCCTAAAATCCCTGCCTAGGAAATCCCATGGACAGAAGAGCCTTGCAGGCTACAGTCTGTAAGGTTGCAGAGTTGGGACACAGCTGAGCAACTGAGCAACAGAAAATACCTGGCACGTAATATGTATCTCAAGAATTATATTTAGTTCTCCTCCAATCTTTCCCCTGCCTGTGTCTTTTCATTTTGACAGTTGTCAAGCTAATACAGAAAGGAAGCATGATAAAATTTGATCCCGCTCACCTCTGCAAGCCAGGCAAATATTAACAATTGATACCAATTTAACATTGTTTTAGGAGACTTTTGATTATGTTGGAAATATAGACATCATATTTAGAAACTGTAGACTATTTTCAGTTCAGTTCAGTTCATTTCAGTCGCTCAGTCATGTCCAACTCTTTGCAGTTAGGCAGGGATTTTAGGAGGGGCTTAGAAGCCATTCCTTGTTTTGTTTTGTTTTTTTCTTTCTTGTCATTTGTAGTAACCAGTGGTAGGCATTGAAAGTATTCACTCCCAAATTAAATTGAGATTAAAATCATCTTAAACTAAAGTGCCTGAAGTAGCTGAATATTTGCATGATATTTTTCCCATTACTTTAATAATTGTTTTCTCATTTAAGATATGTTGGTGTCATTGACATTTAAAAATAATTACAACTTTGACTAGAGCTTAAAACATTTTTTCCTATTGATTTGTTTCAACAAACATTAATGAAACACTGACAAATGCAGGAGACTCTGGGCTTGGCACTGTGGGAAATATAAACTTATTCACTCAACAAATATTAATATAGTTCTTGATATATTTCAGGATCACAGAGAGTGAAAAAAAAGAAGGATGTGGTCTCAGATTTCACTTTGCCCTCAGGCTAGTAGGTGCACAGTCTGGATAAGTTTTTGGTTTTTTTATCACTGATTTCTTCAGTTCAGTCGCTCAGTCGTGTCCGACACTCTGCGACTCCATGAATCGCAGCACACCAGGCCTCACTGTCCATCACCAACTCCCAGAGTTTACTCAAACTCATGTCCATCGAGTCGGTGATGCCATCAAGCCATCTCATCCTCTGTCGTCCCCTTCTCCTCCTGCCCCCAATCCCTCCCAGCATCAGGGTCTTTTCCAATGAATCAACTCTTCTCATGAGGTGGCCAAAGTATTGGAGTTTCAGCTTCAGCGTCAGTCCTTCCAATGAACACCCAGGACTGATCTCCTTTAGGATGGACTGGTTGGATCTCCTTGCAGTCCAAGGGACTCTCAAGAGTCTTCTCAACACCACAGTTCAAAAGCATCAATTTTTTGGCGCTCAGCTTTCTTCACAGTCCAAGTCTCACATCCATATATGACCACTGGAAAAACCATAGCCTTGACTAGACGGACCTTTGTTGGCAAAGTAATGTCTCTGCTTTTTAATGTGCTATCTAGGTTGGTCATAACTTTCCTTCCAAGGAGTAGGCGTCTTTTAATTTCATGGCTACAATTACCATCTGCAGTGATTTTGGAGCCCCCCCTAAAAAAGACTGACACTGTTTCCACTGTTTCCCCATCTATTTCCCATGAAGTGATGGGACCAGATGCCATGATCTTAGTTTTCTGAATGTTGAGCTTTGAACTAACTTTTTCACTCTCCTCTTTCACTTTCATCAAGAGGCTCTTTAGTTCCTCTTCACTCTCTGCCATAAGGGTGGTGTCATCTGCATATCTGAGGTTATTGATATTTCTCCTGGCAATCTTGATTCCAGCTTGTGCTTCTTCCAGCCCAGTGTTTCTCATTTTTCCTATTTTTTACTCCTTTTCCTATTTGGAACCAGTCTGTTCTTCCATGTCCAGTTCTAACTATTGCTTAAACGACCTCAAAAGGGCAATGATTTATCTGTTGAGGGATTTATCATCTGCCACAGCCCGCATGAACTCTCTCCTCCATTTTCCCAGTTACTTTTGATATGTCAGGGTTATTGTACAAGTTTGCAAAACTCCAGAATTGAAAATTATTGTTTAAATTATTGGTTTATCATTATATTAACTTTCCAAAGTTAGCACAACAGAGTACCACAAACTGAGTGGCCTAAACAGCAAAGTGTGTTTTCCCACAATTTTGAGAGCTAGATGTCTAAGATCTAGATGTCAGTATGGTTGGTTTCCTCTGAGACCTGGCTCCATAGCTTGTGGATGGGCATCCTCTCTCTGTTTCAGTCTTTTCATGCTCTTTCCTCTGTGCATTTTTATTGTCTTTATTTCCTTTTCTAATAAGGATACCAGACATAATGGATTAAGACCTATCTCATGACCTTAACTTTATTTTAGTGTAGCTACCTCTTTGAAGATCCTGTCTCCAAATACAGTGGCATTTTGGCTATTGAAGTTTGGGACTTCAACACATGACTTTTGCAGCACAAAATTCAGGTCATTATAATTACTGTCCTGGGTATCATCTACAATTAAACTATCATAATTCTATATCCTTTTTTTCTTCTGTTATATCTGCTATTACTCTAATCCAGCTGTTTGTACATGTTAATATTTTCTGTTAACGACAGCCTCTCTGTATCAGAATTTCTTCTTTTATTTTGTCCATTCAACTAAAATTATCTTCCTTAATAGTTCTTTTAATTATACTGTGTCCCTTATCAAAACCCCCTAATTAAAATGCTTCTGTTGCCCAGGGCTGACTTTCTGGGGTCTTGGTAACAATTGAACACTCTATGGTAACAATTTTATTTCTAATTATTCTGTACTGAATCGTCTCTACTCTAGATTGGTCATTCTTTTCACTTTCTATGATATTTCACCTTCAAACTTGTTCTGGTCTGTTTGGCTAAAGTAGTGTATGATAGGTTTCCTCACTATTAAGTTACCTTTTTTCTCTTTTCATACTCTTTGGAAGGAAGTCACTATAATCAGGCCATTCTTAAAAGCTGAGGAGTTACCCTTCCCTTTTTGAGAATAGAATATCTGCATAAATTATTTGGAATTATTCTGTGTGAAGATTTGTCTATTCTGCCTGTTTATTTATTTACATAATCACTTATTTGTATAAGGGTGGCCTCATGGATACTTCAGAGAAGGCAATGGCATCCCACTCCAGTACTCTTGCCCAGAAAATCCCATGGAGGGAGGAGCCTTGTAGGCTGCAGTCCATGGGGTCACTAGGAGTCAGACACAACTGAGCTACTTCACTTTCACTTTTCACTTTCATGCATTGGAGAAGGAAATGGCAACCCACTCCAATATTCTTGCCTGGAGAATCCCTGAGATGGGGGAGCCTGGTGGGCTGCCGTCTGTGGGGTCGCACAGAGTCGGACACAACTGTAGTGACTTAGTAGCAGCAGCAGCAGCATGAATACTTATTTTGTGCTCTGGGATATAATCTAATATTAAGTATATTGTATATAATATATTTATTTTGTAATTTTTCCATCTGTGGCCATTAGAAGTTCTTTAAGTTGGTTCCAGTGTTTCTTTGATATATCCCTATTATCTGGGGAGTGTGTATATTTGTGTTTTTAACATTTAACTTCTGGCACTACAAGATACTATAGGCATATCTTGCGTGATTCTTACCCTAGTCCTAGAATTAGCCATTTTGCCAAGGTCCTTTTATTAAAAACCAAGATCTCAGAGCTAAGCATGCAAATTGCTGTTGCAGTACTATTGCTTCTGGGACCTCTTAACTGACAGAACAAAATAAGATACACGTGTATACTCACCTGTGTGCATGCGTATATCTATAAATATATAATTATCTATACCTGTAAGGACTTCCCTCGTGGCCCAGATGGTAAAGAATCTGCCTGCAATGTGGGAGAGCTGGGTTCGATCCCTGGGTCGGGAAGATGCCCTGGAGAAGGAAATGGCTGCCCACTCCATTATTCTTGCCAGGAGAATTC
This sequence comes from Cervus canadensis, assembly GCF_019320065.1. Classification (NCBI taxonomy): domain Eukaryota; kingdom Metazoa; phylum Chordata; class Mammalia; order Artiodactyla; family Cervidae; genus Cervus; species Cervus canadensis. The sequence goes on from NC_057387.1 coordinate 43,825,538, forward strand.
CATTTGCAGAGGAACCTGGTTGGCTACCCCCACGGGGTCACAAAGAGTCGAACATGACTGAGTGACTAATACTTTCACATTTATACTAAGTTGAACATGAATATATATTCTTGTCTCCCTCTCTAATTCATTGCCACTCAGTCATTTTAGCATCTTCCCTTTATTTGCCTGTATCTTCCTACACCTCCTATGTGAGAAAGCTGACTCCCATCATATGTCATTGATTTACCTAATTGTTCAGTTCCAGTGTACATGTATTTATGCTAACTCGCTTCAGTCATGTCCTACTCTTTGTGACTATGGATAGTAGCTCACCAGGCTCCTCTGTCCATGGGATTCTCCAGGCAAGAATACTAGAGTGGATTGACATGCCGACCTCCAGGGGATCATTCCAGACCCAAGGATCAAACCCCTGTTTCTTATATCTCCTTCACTGGCAGGAGTACCATGTACATGTGACTTCACAGGTGGCTCAGTGGTAAAGAATCTACCTGCTAACGTAGGAGCCACAGAAGACACAGGTTATATCCCTGAGTTGTGAAAATCGCCTGGAGTAGGAAATGGCAACCCACCCCAGTATTCTTAGCTGGCAAATCCCATGGACAGAGGAACCTGGTGGGTTACAATCTGTAGGGTTGCAAAGAGTCAGACATGACTGAGCACACACATGCACATGCATGCACCAGGTACCTACCGTATTTCTGTATTACTCAAAATACATAGAAAAGTGATAAATTTATAGTAAGTTCTCAATGTTTATGCTGAAAATAGTTAATATTTTTAATACTTAAATTCTTTGATATCCAAAGACATTCAGCTTCTTGCAATGCTGGCATGACCATCATTATGAATTTAAATACTCTTACACTGTAGATGAACAAATTTGCCAATTATTAGATAATTGAGTTTGAAGTAAATATGGTAGGTCTCTTAATGGGATGAAAACTTCTAATTATCCAATTTCACAGGAAACTATAATACTTTTGCAAGTGGGAGACTGATTTTTTATTAAAAAATTATAGTAAAAATTGAACCATAAAGGTGTAATTAAAATGATTAGATAAAGGCAGAAGTATGTAGGAAGCCTAAAGCTTAAATCTCCATGTGTTTGGAGACTAAAGAATGAAAGTGTATGCTAATAAAAGTCATACAATAGTGAATAATATAAAAAGAAATGTGGATTTCTGGTCTGATGTGTGATATTGTAAGCTATTTGAAGTTTAAGTGAAATGTTTTGGCCAATTTTATTCGCCTCTTTTTAAGAAGATGATATAGAAATGTTCTTATAAACCATGAGATGTTACTAGTGAGAAATCTAAATGTATTCAAATAGATCTGAAAACACCAGTACATAACAACTTTAAGATTAATGTCCTATAGATACCCTGAGATAGCAATGTTGTCAAATAGCCCTAGAACCTGAGTTTGATTCATAGTAATAATTCCAGAGTTCCTATATATTTTTTTACTTATGCTGGGAAATTTTGCCTAACTATAAAATTCATTAAAAAACAATGACTAAATCAGTTCTCATAGTGTTCAGCTATTTTGTATTTAGAATCAATCATGGCAATCACAGGTATTTGATTTTGATTTAACTTACCCAGATCTATTTTTCAACATGAGAAAAAGCTGTCATACAGTATAAACTTAAAAATGCTTTAAGTTTAGAAATTAATGTTGACATATTTAAAATATCCATTTTTAATGAATAAAAATTGCTTCCAAATTTCCTGGAAACTAAGTGAAATTAGACTTTGAACATATGTAAGTGCTTGTCAGGTGGTGCTAGCGGTTAAGAATCTGTCTGCCAGTACAGGAGACGCAAGAGACTCAGATTCGATCCCTTGGTCTGGAAGATCCCCTGGAGAAGGAAATGGAAACCCACTCTAGTATTCTTGTCTGAAAAATTCCATGGGCAGAGGATCCTGGTGGACTACAGCGCATGGAGTCACAAAGAGTCGGACACAACTGAGCACACATGCATACATGCACACACGTATATGTTTAAAAAATTGAAAAAAATACCAAGATTAAGGAGGGAAACAAAAACTTTTTAAAGGAATAAGAAACGCAGCTGCTGAATTGCTGATGCTGATCAGTATTGTAAAAATAGGAACAATGGTTCTAACACTATCATTAGTTTCTCTTGCATTGATTAAAACATGGATATGGATTAAATATATGTAGTATGTTTGAAAGAGAAGTAAATTATTTTTTCAGAGTTCTCATGTGACATTCTGAAAAATTAAGTACAAAAGTACACTTAATTTCAATATAATGGAAAGTAGTTAATTTGTTATCTTTACATATTTCTAAATGTATAGGCAAGCGAATCAATACAGAATACTGTATTTTATCATGACAACCAGCATATCCATTTTGATTATAAACTGATAGTTGTCAACTTGATAAGATTCTTGAATATAATTTGTTATAAATTGTCTAGGAATAATTTTATTAAGTATCTCTAGCAATTCTAAGAGAAATGAAAATATGTTTTGACTACCTAATTTTGATTGGGAACCAAACAATTAATTGGTTATGTTTCTATATAAGATTAGATTTTGTAAATTAACAATATGTATAAAACAAAATACTAACACTTTGTCAAAGAATCCATATAACAACCCAGTGATGTGATATATTAGTCTGTTATAGACTGGAGTATATATGAAGATGAATAAAAACATCTTCATTGAATTACATACTAGTTGTAAAGCTGAGACATAAAACTACATCCTCTGATGTTTCTGGGCTTCCCTCATAGCTCAGTCAGGAAATCATCTGCCTGCAATGCAGGAGACCCGGGTTCAATTCCTGGATCAGAAAGATCCCCTGGAGAAGGAAATGGCAACCCACTCCAATATGGCAACCCACTCCAATGGCAACCCACTCCAGAATCCCAGGGACATAGGAGCCTGGCAGGCTGCAGTCCATGGGCTTGCAAGAGTCGGACACGACTTAGCAACTGAAACCACCTGATGTTTCTGGTCCATTATGATATCTTCTGTGTTGCACAGCCTATGACTTGATTTGGTTCCCTGACAAAAACTATAAGCAAGGAACCCTGTGCTCCAGGCTAAGCTGTGCCTTTCAGAGGTCAGTGATTATAGTACCATGGTTGAAATGGTGCTTCTGAAGCCTGATGATCTGAATTGAAGTCTATTTATTTCTGCAGTGTATGACCACGTGGGTTCAAGTTCTGTGTGGTCTGTAGCAGTGCCACTGACAGTGTAACCGTTGACTGCTGCCAGACTCTGAAGTAGTTGGTACCGACCAATAATAAACTGGTGTTTATTTTCATGTCTGATGAACCAAATAATAAAATATCAGGGCATATATTTGTATGCTTGCTGTTTTTTCAATTCATATTTCTAATAACTTATTTTTCTATTGTTTTACCAAAGTTATTTTTTGAAGTGGGTTTGAATTAAAGAAGACTGCCCCCTCACCACAGAGAGTTTGAGAAACACTGATCTAGAATGGCACTAGTGATGCTTTAATTTTCTCATCAGTGAAATGAGACAAAAGCAAACCAGGGGAATGATTTTCATACAATTTAGGTGACAGCATTCTAAAGGGTCTACTGTAGCACCCCCAAATTCTTTCTCTATATACTTCTCTATTTGGTTTCTTATGCAGTTATTAGAACTACAACAGGTCTGGCCATGGTATGACCTATGTTTTGGTGGGAACAAGGGGCAAACCAAGAGTCTTTCAAGAGAAGGTAGGTTGAGACTTCTTTTTTTCATAAAAATTTATTCTTACTTCAGGGTGAAAACTAATGGTTTAATGCTGTGCTTAGTCGCTCAGTTGTGTCCAAGTCTTTGTGACCCCATTCGGGATTCTCCAAAGAATACTGGAGTGGGTTGCCATGCCCTCCTCCAGGGAATCTTCCCAACCCAGGGATTGAACCCAGGTCTCCCATGTTGCAGGCAGATTCTTTACCAACTGAGCCACCAGGGAAGATTAATGTAAATACGAGTTACTTCATATCTGCTTCCAGCTGACTGAGTGGGTCTAGGGTGGAGGTTGGAATTTTTCTCAAGTTCTTATGTGATGCAGATACTTCAGATTTGCAGACCTTGCTTAGAGGAGCAAGGGTTTAACAAAGGTTGTTTCTCTGGTACACCTTTCCTCCTAAGTGTTTGGTAGAAGACACACCCTACTCAGAGAAAGAACCTCCTGCAGATTTTCTGTAACCATCCCTAGGTCATAAGACAAGTTTCATCCTCAGTCAGCCTGGTTGTCCTCAGTAATGCTGTTTTTCACTGGACATGTAAACTACCAAAAGTCAAAGAGCCAGCAAAGCTAAGGGTCTAGAAATTCTAGTGTAAATGTGACTTTATTAAAGTTTAATTTATTTTTTTTTAATGCTAACTTACAGATATGGATAGGACAGGTCTGTTTTAGTCACCATATCTTACTGATCTAGAAGCCTGGTAAAAGGTTTATAATTGTGCCTGAAATCAATAGCCCATTGTCAGTGAACTTCATTTATTGTGGACTGGTTGAGTGTTCTTGTATAGGTGTTTTCAAAACTGACTTCTTTGGAGTCATGGTCTTGTGGTTTTAGTGAATAAAAGTGAGAGCTGTAAACATGTACACTGTGTATGTGTGTGTTTGTTCATAGTTTAGCCTCGTCTTCATATGTGGGAATTGGGTCTTTGGATCATTTATGAATTATAAAAGGCAGGAAGGAATGGTGGGAGGGAGGAAGGAAAGGAGAAAAGGTGGAAGGGGGAAGGGAGAGAGAGAAAGGGGAAAAAAGATAGAAAAAAATTTTTCATAACTTTATTTTAGAACAAATCTCTGGTCTCGTTAACTTAGAAATTTTAATGCAACAGCAGGACATTCATTCTTTGAGCTTCCCTTTTGTCAATAGCATTAAAATTTAAATGAAAAATTTAAATGTTTAAAATTGTACCAATCATTCCCCTAGGAGATATATATATATATATATATATATATATATATATATATATGTGTATATAAAATACAAATATATAGTTTGTATGAATCAGTTTTCTGCTTATTGTGTCATCACAAAGTAATTTGCACTGATATGTGAGTAGTGACAGTTATTAGTATTTCTTATTCTTAGATTTATAATATTGTCATGCCTGGAAATTTTGGTTCTAGCACAACATCCAAATTATTTTTATAAATAATTAAGTGAAAAATAGGTAACTCTCCAGAGTCTCTGTATTGTCCCTCTGGTTTCTGAATAGTAATACCATTTTGTCTCAGAAAGATAATATTTTGAAGAAGTATTCTTTTCTTATAATAATTTGAATCTCATTATCCTAAAATTACTTTCAGATACTTGAATATTAAAATAAAAAAGGATAAATCATTCACATATGTAGGGAGCTTTTCTTTTATGATGCTGAGAAAAAGTGTGAAAGTAAATGAAAAATGAAGAAATAACTGAATTTACCATTCCTTCATGAGACTAAAATTTATTGAGTACCTACTGTGTACTAAGCAGAAAGTATACAGAGAATAACAAAGCAGGGACTTCTCCATATTCAAAGACAAAAATAAAAAAATAATTAGAGTGTAAAAATTGGTAAAATAGACTGAAACACTAGCTATAATAATAATAATGAAGAGGGGGGATACGGAAGGGGAATTTCCTATCTCACTTTGAGGTAGGTGGTGACACCCATCTATAAATCATCTCAAAAATATTGGTTTATCATTTGCTTCTTAAAGAAAAGATAAGAAATAACTAGACAAAGAGGGAGGGCAGGGCCTTCAATCAGAGAGAATCAAAATAATATGTGGAGAAATGAGAAGGAATATTGTGTTCAGGATACTACACAATGAAAGTCAAATTAGTCTATAGGAAGTGAAGTCTAGTTGCGAAAAGATTGGGAGATGTGAGACTAAACTTCGAACAACTGGAATAAGGGCTTTCTATTCCATGCTAAGGAGTTAAATGCTGGGAGTCCCTGTTCAGTGATATTGCTAACTTTCAATTTCTCTCTGCCAGTATGGTGAGGAATGATTCCACTAAGATGGACTAGAAGCAGGAAGATCAGTTTGGGAGATTATTTTTGTCAGCCAGGAAATAGGGCCTGTACTATAGTAGTGAGATTGAGAAGGTTAACTTGAGAAATTAAGTCAAAACAAGTAGGATTTTGTGATTTAATATATAAAATGAGGTTTAATGAAGAAGGAGATGTTTAGGTGAATGATTCCTACTTTTTGCATAGCTGATGGGCTGGGTGGTTGGTGTGTACTTTGCAGTTATTTTGTGTGTGTGTCTTTTATTTTTTACATGAAGGCATGTATCAGATCAATATTAGTCAGCATGAGTTCTCAGCACACTGGCTCATAGTAGGTGCTGTATAAATATATTTTGAGTGAATGATAACCTTACTGTTCATAAAAGGAAAGGTAGGATTAATATTATATTTGAGGAGGAAAATGATGGGTCAAATTGTGCACATGATGAATTTGATGTGGTATTAGGCCAAGCAGTGGAAAATGTTCAGTAAGTAGTTGTGTATATGGATATATGAATTTTTTAAACAAGAATCATGTCTTAATCACGTTTTTTCATTCCCCAGAGCACCGTTTATATAGCTCTTTAAATGTGTGTTAACTTGAATCATACTTGTCAACAATATTCAAGCAGTATTTCGGGGTTTAGCAGCCTAAGCTATTAATGGTTCTTTTTGAGCTCAGTCACTCAGTCATGTTCAACCATTTGTGACATCATGGGCTGTAGCCTGCCAGTCTCATCTGTCCATGGGATTTTCCCAGCAAGAATTCTGGAGGGGGTTGCCATTTCCTCCTCCAAATGGTTCTTTTAAGTATATATGGAATATTTGAAATGGTTCTAGATATTTAGAAGCCTGAAGTCTTTCAGTTCAGTTGCTCAATCTTTTCTGACTCTGCAACCCCATGACGGCAGCATACCAGGCTTCCCTGTCCATCACCAGCTCCCAGGGTTTACACAAACTCATGTCCATCGAGTTGGTGATGCCATCCATCCATCTCATACTTTGTCATCCCCTTCTCCTCTGGCCTTCAATCTTTCCCAGCATCAAGGTCTTTTCCAATGAGTCAGTTCATGGCATCAGGTGGTGAAAGATTTGGAGTCTCAGCTTCAGCATTAGTCCTTCAAATGAACATTCAAGACTGGTTTCTTTTAGGATGGACTGGTTGGATCTCCTTGCGACCCAAGGGACTCTCAAGAATCTTCTCCAACACCACAGTTCAAAAGCTTCAATTCTTCTGCTCTCAGCTTTCTTTATAGTCCAACTCTCACGTCCATACATGACTACTGGAAAAACCATAGCTTTGACTAGCCAGACCTTTGTCAGAAAAGTAATGTCTCTGCTTTTTAATATACTGTCTATATTTATCACAGCTTTTCTTCCAAAGGGCAAGCATCTTTTAATTTCATGGCTACAGTCACCATCTTCAGTGATTTTGGACCCCAAGAAAATTAAGTCTCTCAGTGTTTCCATTGTTTCCCCATCTCTTTGCCATGAAGTGATGGGACCAGATACCATGATCTTAGTTTTCTGAATGTTCAGTTTAAGCCAACTTTTTCACTCTCCTCTTTCACTTTCATCAAGAGGCTCTTTATTTCTTCTTCACTTTCTGCCATAACAGGGTGTCATCTGCATATCTGAGGTTATTGATATTTCTTTCAGTAATCTGGTTCCAGCTTGTGTTTCACCCAGCCCAGCATTTCGCACGATGTACTCTGAATATAAGTTAAATAAGCAGGGTGACAATAGACAGCCTTGACATACTCCTTTCATGATTTGGAACCAGTCTGTTGTTCCATGTTCAGTTTTAACTGTTGCTTCTTGACCTGCATACAGGTTTCTCAGGAGCAGGTCAGGTGGTCTGGTATTCCCATCTCTTGAAGAATTTTCCACAGTTTGTTGTGATCCACACAGTCAAAGGTTTTGGCATAGTCAGTAAAGCAGAAGTAGATGTTTTTCTGAAACTCTCTTGCTTTTTTGATGATCCAACGGATGTTGGCAATTTGATCTCTGGTTCCTCTGCCTTTTCTAAATCCGCTTCAACATCTGGAAGTTCCCGGTTCACGTACTGTTAAAGCCTGGCATGGAGAATTTTGAGCATTACTTTGCTAACGTGTGAGATAAGTGTAATTGTGTGGTAGTTTGACTATTCTTTGGCTCTGCCCTTCTCTGGGATTGGAATGAAAACTGACCTTTTCCAGTCCTGTGGCTACTGCTGAGTTTTCCAAATTTGCTAGATAATTGAATGCAGCACTTAACAGCATCATCTTTTAGGATTTCAAAGACCCCACCTGGAATTCCATCACCTCCATTAGCTTTGTTTATAGTGATGCTTCCTAAGGCCCATTTCACTTCGCATTCCAGGATGTCTGGCTGTAGGTGAGTGATCACACCATCGTGGATATCTGGGTCATGAAGATATTTTTTGTGTAGTTCTTCCATGTATTCTTGCCACCTCTTCTGATATCTTCTGCTTCTGTTAGGTCCATACCATTTCTGTCCTCTTTGTGCCCATCTTTGTGTGAAATAATCCCTTGGTATGTCTAATTTTCTTGAAGAGATCTTTAGTCTTTCTGATTCTATTATTTTCCTCTATTTCTTTGCATTGATCACTGAGGAAGGCTTTCTTATCTCTCCTTGCTATTCTTTGGAACTCTGCATTCAAATAGCTATATCTTTCCTTTTCTCCTTTGTCTTTAGCTTCTATTCTTTTCATAGCTATTTGTAAGGCCTCCTCAGACAACCAGTTTGCCATTTTGCAATTTTTTCATGGGGATGGTCTTGATAAATGTGTCCTGTACAATGTCACGAACCTCCATCCATAGTTCTTCAGGCAGTCTGTCAGATCTAATCCCTTGAATCTATTTGTCATTTCCAATATATAACTGTAAAGGATTTGATTTAGGTCACATCTGAATGGTCTAATGGTTTCCCTACTTTCTTTAAGTCTGAATTTGGCAATAAGAAGTTTATGATCTGAGCCATAGTCAGCTCCTGGTCTTTTTTTTTTTTGATGACTGTATAGAGCTTCTCCATCTCTGGCTGCAAAGAATATAATCAGTATGATTTTGGTATTGACCATCTGATGATGTTCATGTGTAGAGTCTTCTCTTGTACTGTTGGAAGAGTGTGTTTGCTATGACCAGTGCGTTATCTTAGCAAAACTCTGTTAGCCTTTGACATGATTTGTTTTGAACTTCAAGGCCAAATTTGCCTGTTACTCCAGGTATCTCTTGACTTCCTACTTTTGCATTTCAGTCCCCTATAATGAAAAGGACATCTTTTTGGGGGGTTCTAGATGGTTTCTACAGTTCTATGAAGGTTCTATGTAAACTTGTTCAACTTTAGGTTCTTCAGCATTACTGGTCGGGGCATAGACTTGGATTACTGTGATATTGAATGGTTTGCCTTGGAAATGAACAGCAATCTTTCTGTCGTTTTTGAGATTGCATCCAAGTACTGCATTTTGGACTCTTTTTGACTATGATGGAAACTCCATTTCTTCCAAGAGATTCTTGCCAACAGTAGTAGATATAATGGTCATCTGAGTTAAATTCACCCATTTCAGTCCATTTTAGTTCACTGGTTCCTAAAATTTCGATGTTCACTCTTGCCATCTCCTGTTTGACCACTTCCAATTTGCCTTGATTCATGGACTTAACGTTCCAGGATCCTATGCAATAGTGCTCTTTACTGCATTGGAATTTAACTTCCATCACCAGTCACATCCACAACTGGGTGTTGTTTTCGCTTTGGCTGCATTTCTTCATTCTTTCTGGAGTTATTTTCCACTGATCTACAGTATCATGTTGGGCATCTACCAACCCAGGGAGTTCATCTTTCAGTATCCTATCATTTTTGCCTTTTCATACTGTTCATGGGGTTCTCAAGGCAAAATACTGAAGTGGTTTGCCTTTCCCTCTCCAGTGGACCACATTTTGTCAGAACTCTTAACTGTGACCCATTCGTCTTGGATTGGCCCTGTATATTATGGTTCATAGTTTCATTGAGTTAGACAAGGCTGTGATTATGTGATCAGATTGGTCAGTTTTCTATGATTTTGGTTTTCAGTCTGTCTGCCCTCTGATGGATAAGGATAAGAGGTTTATGGGAGAGACTGAGGGGAAACTGGGTCTTGTTCTGATGGGCGGGGCCATGCTCAGTTCAGTTCAGTTCAGTCGCTCCGTCATGTCCGACTCTTTGTGACCCCATGAATCACAACACACCAGGCCTCCCTGTCCATCACCAACTCCCGGAGTCTACCCAAACCCATGTCCATCGAGTCGGTGATGCCATTCAGCCATCTCATCCTCTGTCGTCCCCTTCTCCTCCTGCCCCCAAACCCTCCCAGGATCACGGTCTTTCCAGTGAGTCAACTCTTCTCATGAGGTGGCCAAAGTATTGGAGTTTCAGCTTCAACATCAGTCCTTCCAATGAACACCCAGGACTGATCTCCTTTAGGATGGACTGGTTGGATCTCCTAGCAGCCCAAGGGACTCTCAAGAGTCTTCTCCAACACCACAGTTCAAAAGCATCAATTCTTCAATGTTCAGCTTTCTTCCCAGTCCAACTCTCACATCCATACATGACCACTGGAAAAACCATAAGCCTTGACTAGAGGACCTTTTTTGATAAATCTTTAATCCAGCTTTCTTTTGATGCCTGGGGCTGTGTTCCCTCCCTGCTGTTTGACCTGAGGCCAAACTATAGTGGGGGTAATGAAGATAATGGCAACCTCCTTCAAAAAGTCCAGTGCCTTTCAACCCTGCAGCAGGCCAGTGCTGACCTACGCCTTTGCCAGAGACTCATGGACACTCACGGTCAAGTCTGGGTCAGTGTCTTGTGGGGTCCCTGCTCCTTTCTCCTGGGTCCTGGTGCACACAAGGTTTTGTTTGTATCCTCGAAATGTCTGTTTCCCTAGTCCCATGTAAGTTCTGGCAGCTCTAAGGTGGGGTTAATGGTGACCTTCTCTGAGAGGGTGTATGCCATAGTTAGGTCTGTACCGAGAGCCACTGCTGACCCATACATCCACAGGAGACACTCAAACACAGTTCTAGCTCAGTCTTTGTGGGGGTCTTTATTCACTTCGATATATGTGTATATGTGTGTGTGTAGGTATATATATATACATAAACTATTACAAATATACGTACGATGAAATAGCATTCACCAGTAAAAAAGAAAAAAAAAAAGGAAAGAAAGAAATTCTTCCATGTGTGAGAACAATGATAATCTGAAGGACATCATACTAAGTGAAGTTAAGTCAGTCAAGAAAGACAAACACTGAATGATTCTTGTGTATGAAACCCTAAATAAGTCAGACTTGGAGCACCTGAGAGTCGAATGGTGAATGCCACAGACTGAGGGGTAGGGAATATGGGGAAATATTGGTCAAAGGGTACATGCTTTCAGTATAGATTAAATAAGTTCTGGGATTTCTAATGTAGAGCACAGTGACTGTAGTCATCAATTCTGTATTGTATACTTGAAATTTGCTGAGAGAGTGCATCTCAAGTACTCCCCCACCACACACAAACTATGTGAGATGAGAGATGAGTTAATTTGGTAATGATAATCATTTCATTCCATATGTGCATTAAATTATCACATTGAAAGTAGTGAAAGTGTTAGTTGCTCAGTTGTGTCCGACTCTTTGCAACTCCATGATCTGTAGCTTGCCAATCTCCTCTCTCCATGGAATTTTCCAGGCAAGAATACTGGAGAGGGTAGCTATTCCCTTCTCCAAGGGATCTTCCCAACCCAGGGATTAAACTCGGGTCTCTTGCATTGCAGGCAAATACTTTACCCTCGGAGCCACTTATACAGCTTAAATATTTGAACACAGCTTGTTGTATAGGTGTTAAGTCATGTCTGATTCTTTGTGACCCCATGGATTGTAGCCCACCAGCTCCTCTGTCCTTGGGATTTTCCCAGGCAAGAATACTGGATCGGGTTGCCATTTCCTTCTTCAGGGGATCTTCCTGACCCAGGGATTGAGTCCATGTCCCCTGCATGGGCAGGTGTGCTACAGTCCATGGGGCTGCAAAGAGGAGGACGTGACTTAGTGTCTGAACAACAATAATAATACCTTGGTTGTTGTTAGTCAGCTGCTCAGTCATGTCAGACTCTTAGCGACCCCATGGACAGCAGCATGTCAGGCTTCCCTCTCCTTCACCATCTCCCTGAGCTTGCTCAAATTCAGGTCCATTGAGTCTGTGATGCCATTCCAAACATCTCGTCCTCTGTCTTCCCCTTCTCTTCCTTCCTTCAATCTTACCCAACATCAGGGTCTTTTCTAATGAGTCGGCCATTTGCATCACATGGTCAAAATATTAGAACTTCAGCATCAGTCCTTCCAATGAATATTCAGGATTGATTTCCTTTAGGATTGACTGCTTTGATCTCCTTGCAGTCCAAGAGGCTCTCAAGACTGTTCACCAACACCAAAGATCGAAAGCGTCAATTCTTCGGTGCTCAGCCTTCTTTATGGTCCAACCTACTCCATATATGACTACTGGAAAACCATAGCTTTGACTTTATGGACCTTGTTGGCAAAGTAATGTCTCTGCTTTTTAATTCACTAAGTTTGTCATAGCTTTTCTTCCCAGGAGCAAGCCTCTTTTAATTCATGACTGCAGTCACCATCTGCAGTGATTTTGGAGCTCAAGAAAATTGTCACTTTTTCAGTGGTTTCCCCGTCTGTTTGCCATGAAATGATGGAACCAGCTGCCATGATCTTCATTTTTTAGTTGTTGAGTTTTAAGCCAGCTTTTCACTCTCCTCTTTCACCTTTATCAAGAGGCTTTTTAGTTCCTCTTTGCTTTCTCCCATAGGGTGGTGTCATCTGCATATCTGAGGTTATTGATATTTCTCCTGATAATCTTGATTCTAGCTTGTGCTTCATTTTTCCTGACATTGCACATGATGTACTCTGCATATAAGTTAAATAAGCAGGGTAACGATATATAGTCTTGATGTACTCCTTTCCCAACTTTGCACCACCTTAAATGTATGCAATTTTTATTTGTCAACTATACCTCAGGAAAGTTGGGGGGAAAATAGATCATATCCTGTTCTAAATGAAAGTCTACCATTATACAATAAATAAGGCAGAAATAAGGGGCAATTCTGATTGTGGAAAGAGCATGGATGTTTGAATTAGAAGATCTCAAAGTCTTAATTTTGTCCTTAACTAGCTTTTGGTACCAAATAATTTAAAAGTTTGTAGGCTTCATTTCTTTACTACTACTAATAAAATGCAGCCGTGATGCACACAGGTGCGGTAAAGAAAGCTGAGCACTGAAGAATTGATGCTTTTGAACTGTGGTGTTGGAGAAGACTCTTGAGAGTCCCTTGGGCTGCAAGGAGATCCAACCAGTCCATCCTAAAGGAGATCAGTCCTGGGTATTCATTGGAAGGACTGATGTTGAAGCTGAAACTCCAATACTTTGGCCACCTGATGCGAAGAGCTGACTCATTTGAAAAGACCTTGATGCTGGGAAAGAATGAGGGCAGGAGGAGAAGGAGATGACGGAGGATGAGATGGTTGGATGGCATCACCGACTCAATGGACATGGGTTTGGGTGGACTCTGAGAATTGGTGATGGACAGGGAGGCCTGGCATGCAGTTCATGGGGTCACAAAGTGTCGGACACGACTGAGCGACTGAACTGAACTGAACTGTTTAATAAAATGAGACAGTGAGACCTGAGGATATGGGGTCTCTTCAGCCTGTAACATTAAGTAATCATGTATTTTCACACTTCAACATGATTTTAGAAACTACATTGAAAAGTGTGTGTTTTGGTGAGTGGGGAAGATGTACGTGTGATTTCGTTTTGTGTGTAACCATGATGCTTTCATTGTTAATGAACATTAAGTGACTTGAGAATTAAGTAATTGGTTTCAGGCCCCAGCTTAGTTACTTACTTGACTGTGCAATTTTGAGCAATTCAAGCCCCTTCTGAGAGAAAATCATCCTTGAAGTACCTTTCTCTCAGTTTTATCTGATCTTATAAAAAGTTTCTATGTTTGATTGTACTCTGTCAAACTTCCAGAGGATATCACCTCACTGTGTTGTAAATAACATATGCTATATCTGCTGGCACTAGTGATAAAGAACCTGCCTTCCTGAGTCAGGAAGGTCCTCTGGTGTAGGAAATGGCTACCCACTCCGGTATTCTTGCCTGGAAAATCCCATGCACAGAGGAACCTTAACGTGTACAGTGCATTGGGCCACAAAGAGTTGGACAGGACCAAGCACGCACGTGCACGCATGCACACACACACACACACACGTTTTGTCATTTGGCCTAAACATTTATAAATTAGAGTTTATTTGTTGCATATGTTTATATTGATAGCCTACGTCTTTAAATTGTAATTTTAATTTGTGAATGCATATTAAATAAATGAAGAGATTTTGATGCATATTGGCAAATCAGTGTTGGTAGCAGGAGTTTTGGAAGTTTCACCAATACCTATCAGCGTGCTCTTTCCTCTGCCCTCTCCTTTTGCCCTGCTTCCTTGAGGATCACGTCATCTCTCCTCCTTCAGTTGACTCATTCTTCACCTTGATGTGCTTCACAGTGAAAAACATACTTGCTTTAAGTTATTCAATGAGAAACCAAAACTTCTAGATACAGTATCAAAATGCTAACATTTTGTGATTGAAACTACCTAACCGTTTATGTGAAACAGGTGATGAGCATTGTGTTAGAGGATGAACAATGATAAAGAATTTATTAAAGATTTTAATGACATGCTTATTCTTTCTCAATTATTTTCAGAGAAGTATGATTGATTTCTGTGAGCACAATGAACAGCGAGTTTGTCCCCTTGGATTATCAAGACATAAAATAGTTTCCTTTGAAAAAGAGTTTGCAAACTTAAACTTTATCAACTATTGACAGCTGCAATTATGCTTTGACTGTGCAAGTAGACTTTATATTAAATTTAAAGCAAATTTATATAACTTCTCAGCAGAGAACATTGCCTCTCGTATCAAGGCCACTTAATAAATATTTACTGAAGGGACGAGGGAATATAGGGAAGTGGAGGAAGAAAGTAGGGGGAGAAGGAGACAAGGAAGAAAAATACCTGCCTAATTTGACTTTAACCTTTATCACATTTTAAGGCAGCAATGATAATTTGATTCATAACATTCACTGGGTTATTTAATAGTCTATGTTAATCAGTAAGAAAATGTCAAAATTAGATACAATTAGACTCTTAATGGAAAAACATTCATATATTGTTGTCTTGACCTTGATTTTCTCAGTATTTCAGAGAAGTGCCTGCTCATAAAAAGGAAGCTTGAGGTAAATTACAACCTTGTTTAGCCCTGGGGGTGGGCAGAAGGTGGGGGGTAGAAGAAACAAACTCTGTTGCCATGACATAATTTGTCCTGGGGCTGTGGAAGGCATTTTCCATATAATCATTAAAACTTAAATTAAAGATATATTAAAGCGAAAATTAAAGATATAATTTGTTGCTTAATAAATGATATATGTTTTATAACTTCATTAAGGATGCTACCTTCCTCAATTTTTGCAGACCATGAGATTTTAAGTGAGGTGCATATTAACTGCAGAGATAATAATGTTTCTATATGTTAATAATTTTAAATGAAAAACACTTGAGCTATTTTCCAGCCACATGGGAGGAATCATTTACATCTTTAAAGGCTTATTTTTACCATTAACCCCTTCATTTGAGTGGAGTGGATAGCCATATGTAAAGTATTAATTCTTTTTACATTAGTGCTAATAGCAAGTATTTTAGACCCACTGGTGTGAGAGGATTAAAAGCCACAACATTAGGCATGCACCAACATTTCTGAGATTAATCCTTGTTAGAGCAACCTAGCGGGAATATGTAACTTGATTTTCTGTTTATTGATCAGATGCTTCTTGTTTCTTTTATCATGTGAAATGGAACTCTGCAGAGACAATATCATATTGCATTAATATGCTGAATTTAAAAATGCAACACACGATTAAGTTAGTCTCTTAACCCTTTCTACTTTTAATGTCATTTACTATATTATTGTTGCAGGTTTTAAGGAGAAATCTGTGGAAATAGGATATACTCTAAATATTTGACATTATGCTTTTTCTAGTTGTAAATTAATGCCTGAAAGTCATGTTAACAATACATCTCTGGGAATATTTACTTTTGTTTGAGAGAAGGAGGGATTAAGAAGTCAGTGAAAAATAGATATACTCTAAGATTTTGTTTATATTTTGAAAAGAGGAAAAGGGCAATATTTCTGTGCCTCCTCATTTCTTTGTTGTCAGACCCTACCCCATCTCATTCCACTTTGTTGTCGTGTTAGCATAGAAAATATTTCCTGGCCTCTCATCCTCATGATCACTTTAATTTGGCTAGATTCCAGGAGTGACATTTATTTATATTAATTAACTAGCAGAGCTTGGGCACAACCAATCAGGAGGTGCATATGCTATGAAAGACTTCGTGATGGATGGCTTGGTTGTTTGGCTAAAACGTAACCTGGTCTGGTGGACATCTTATCCCTGAGTGGTCTGAGTGTCTTAAACCACCTTGGATAGTGTGAATCAATGGATTCTTGGTGATGTCTACCCTATAGAAAGGTTAAGAGATAAAAGTAGGGAAGGAGAGAGGCTATTCTACCGAAAGCATCTATAACTGCTTAATCTTGTGAATGATTTTCAAAACCATTAGAGGGGACCAGGTAAGTTAATTAATTGTGTTACTTTTTGATAGAGCTATGCTATGTTTGTTATTAACTAATACTTCTAAAACATACATATACAGCTAGATAAATAGAGATGGAATTACCTGTGTACTTGTAGTTGTGAAAGTTTGCATGCATATATGTTACTAATATGTATTATATACACATATAGACACATATGCAAAGTCTATCTTCAGTTAATGCGAATTGGCCTCAAAGTTCTGTACATAAGTTGGCATTTACAGCAATCAATTTATAGCAAATTTTGTCAAATAGTATATTACTCTTAGTTAAGTTCATTTCAGTTTAGTTCAATCACTCAGTCGTGTCCGACTCATTGCGACCCCATGAACCACAGCACGCTAGGTCTCCCCATTCATCACCAAATCCCAGAGTCCACCCAAACCCATGTCCAAGAATCAGTGATGCCATTCAACCATCTCATCCTCTGTCGTCCCCTTCTCCTTCTGCCTTCAATCTTTCCCAACATCAGGATCTTTTCAAATGAGTCAACTCTTTGCATAAGGTAGCCAAAGTATTGGAGTTTCAGCTTCAACATCAGTCCCTCCAATGAACACCTAGGACTGATTTCCTTTAGGATGGACTGGTTGGATCTCCTTGCTCTCCAAGGGACTCTCAAGAGTCTTCTCCAACACCACAGTTCAAAAGCATCAGTTCTTCCATGCTCAGCTTTCTTCATAGTTCAAATCTCACATCTATACATGACCAGTGGAAAAACCATAGCCTTGACTAGACAGACCTTTATTGTCAAAGTAATGTCTCTGCTTTTTAATATGCTGTCTATGTTGGTTATAACTTTCCTTCCAAGGAGTAAGCGTCTTTTAATTTCATGGCTGCAATCACCATCTGCAGTGATGTTGGAGCCCCTAAAAATAAAGTCAGCCACTGTTTCCACTGTTTCCCATCTATTTGCTATGAAGTGATGGGACCGGAAGCCATGATCTTAGTTTTCAGAATGTTGAGCTTTAAGCCAACTTTTTCACTCTCCTCTTTCACTTTCATCAAGAGGCTCTTTAGTTCTTCCTCACTTTCTACCATAAGTCATCTGCGTATCTACGGTTATTGATATTTCTCCTGGCAATCTTGATTCCAGCTTGTGATTCATCCAGATCAGTTTTTCTCATGATGTACTCTGCATATAAGTTAAATAAGCAGGGTAACAATATACAGCCTTGACATACTCCTTTTCCTGTATGGAACCAGTCTGTTGTTCCATGTCCAGTTCTAACTGTAGCTTCCTGACCTGCATACAGGTTTCTCAAGAGGCATGTCAGGTGGTCTAGTATTCCCATCTCTTGAAGAATTTTCCACAGTTTGTTGTGATCCACACAGTCAAAGGCTTTGGCATAGTCAAAAAAGCATAAGTAGATGTTTTTCTAGAGCTGTCTTGCTTTTTTGATGATCCAGAGGATGTTGGCAATTTGATCTCTGTTTCCTCTGCCTTTTCTAAAACCGGCTTGAACATCTGGAAATTCATGGTTCATGTATTGCTGAAGCCTGGCTTGGAGAATTTTGAGCATTACTTTACTAGCGTGTGAGATGAGTGCAATTGTGCAGTAGTTTGAGCATTCTTTGGCATTGCCTTTCTTAGGGATTGGAAGGAAAACTGACTTTTTCCAGTTCTTTGACCACTACTGAGTTTTCTAAATTTGCTGACATATTGAGTGCAGCACTTTCACAGCATTATCTCTTAGGATTTGAAATAGCTCAACTGGAATTTCATTACCTTCACTAGCTTTGTTTGTAGTGATGCTTCCTAAGGTCCACTTGACTTTGCATTCCAGGATGTCTGGCTCTAGGTGAGTGATCACACCATCATGATTATCTGGGTTTTGAAGATCTTTTTTTTATAATTCTTCTTGTGTATTCTTGCCATCTCATCTTAATATCTTCTGCTTCTTTTAGGTCCATACCATTTCTGTCCTTTATCGAACCCATCTTTGTGTGAAATGTTCCCTTGGTATCTCTAATTTTCTTGAAGAGATCTCTAGTCTTTCCCATTCTATTGTTTTCCTCTATTTCTTTGCACTGATCACTGAGGAAGGCTTTCTTATCTCTCCTTGCTATTCCTTGGATGTCTGCATTCAAATAGGTAGATCTTTCCTTTCCTCCTTTGCTTTTGGCTTCTCTTCTTTTCACAAGTATTTGTAAGGCCTCCTCAGACAGCCATTTTGCTTTTTTGCATTTCTTTTTCTTGGGGATGGTCTTGATCCCTGTCTCCTGTACAATGTCATGAACCTCTGTCCATAGTTCATCAGGCACTCTGTCTATCAGATCTAGTCCCTTAAATCTATTTCTCACTTCCACTGTATAGTCGTAAGGGATTTGATTTAGGTCATACCTGAATGGTCTAGTGGTTTTCCCTACTTTCTTCAATTGAAGTCTGAATTTGGCAGTAAGGAGTTCATGATCTGAGCCACAGTCAGCTCATGGTCTTGTTTTTGCTGACTATATAGAGCTTCTCCATCTTTGGCTGCAAAGAATATAATCAGTCTGATTTCGGTATTGACCATCTGGTGATATCCATGTGTAGAGTCTTCTCTTGTGTTGTTGGAAGAGGGTGTTTGCTATGACCAGTGTGTTCTCTTGGCAAAACTCTATTAGCCTTTGCACTGCTTCATTCTGTACTCCAAGGCCAAATTTTCCTGTTACTCCAGGTGTTTCTTGACTTCCTACTTTTGCATTCCAGTCCCCTATAATGAAAGGCACATCTTTTTTGGGTATTCATTCTAGAAAGTCTTGTAGGTCTTCATAAACCATTCAAGTTCAGCTTCTTCAGTGTTACTGGTCGGGGCATAGACTTGGGTCAGTGTGATTATGAATGGTTTGCCTTGGAAATGAACAGAGATCCTTCTGTCGTTTTTGAGATTGCATCCAAGTACTGCATTTCGGACTCTTGTTGACTCTGAGGGCTACTCCATTTCTTCTAAGGGATTCCTGCCCACAGGAGTAGATATAATGGTCATCTGAGTTAAATTCACCCATTCCATTACTCTTAAGATACCTAAAATAAATTTTTTCAGTTCCACAAAGCTTTCCTAAACCAGTTTTCAAGAAGTGGTACTTTATTTTTCACTGAATACCAGTTCTCACCCTCTTTTCTGCCCTTTGCCAATCAGTCCCAGATCTGGACTCTGGGTCTCATGCCCCTCCACCCGAATCTGGGTGTCTTTTATTTGAACTAACTGCAGTTACGCTTGTCATTCTATTTACCACTTGACTGGGTCTGTTAACCTCATATTTCATTACCATGTAAGGTGCTGGTACATCCCTGGATTCTTTCTCTTTATACTTTTAATATAGCATGGAGAATATTACTTTCAGAGAATAGCTCATTAAAACTGATCAGATTGGAGCATTCATGGAACAGATCTGGACTGATAGACAGTGATAATCTCACTTACAGGTTAAAATGTTACTATCCTTTTCAGATCAATATATGTTTTAACTAAGATTAATATTCATTTTAAGTGGAAGTATAAATATAATTTTCTGTTACCAAATTTCACATAGAAAATTCACTTCTGTTGGCCGAGGTGGAGTCATTGTTCTTAAAATAGAAATGTCCAAATGATTCCTATTTCTGTTTTCTTGTTTCCTTTTCAGAGTTTTCTAGCTGTTCAAAATGTCATGGATTTCATTAAATATTTTAAAATCAAATAATAAAATAAAGTACTCCTTCCTGTTAACCAGCACCATGCCCTGCTTTATTGGTTTTAGAGTATCAGTTGACTCTGTGCGTGTGTGCTAAGCTGCTTCAGTTGTGTCCGACTCTTCGTGACACTGTGGACCAGGACTCCAGGCTCCTCTTTCCATGGGATTCTCCAGGCAGGAATACTGGAGGCGGTTGCCACGCCTTCTTCCAGAAGAGCTTCCAAACACATGTCTTTTAGTCTCCTGGGTTGGCAGGTGTGTCCTTTACCAGCAGCAACACTGCCAAATTTGGGCCTTTTGAACTGTGAACTGAAACATAATAAATAGAGAAAAGGTAGCTCCTGTGAAAGGAATCTGTATCTATCATTTACATTTTTACTGAATGCTGATTTGTCTATGGGAGGAAGCAGAACAAATGTGCTTATTGCCAGGACTTCATGTAAAAACCTTGTTAGAAATATTTTAAGTTCACTTATAAATATGTGCTCTGAGCTGATGCCTGACTGATTCACTCTTATTTCTTCTCTGCCTAAAGCATAACATATGTCTGTCCATCCATCCCTTTGCCCAGTTCTTTATTTCTTCATTCAATAAGTATTTATTGACCGTCCCCTCTATGTAGCTGGAGTTATGATTGACACTTTGCATAATTAATTTCATTTGATCCATACAGCAGTCTTGCAAGACAAATGTTAATATCTTAATTTTGTAAATAAGGAGGCTGATGTCCAAAAATTAAGCAACTTGCAAACATCAGATTGTCGAGTCTTCTGCTCATCTTGTTTCCTAACACAGTCCTTGTTACATAACAAGCTCGTACTGGAAGTTTTTTTTTTTTATGCAAATCCAATATTCTAATCAGTTTTATTTTATTTTTTTCCATTTATTTTTATTAGTTGGAGGCTAATTACTTTACAATATTCTAGTGGTTTTTGTCATATATTGACATGAATCAGCCATCAAGTGTAGGTCTGGAAGTTTATTAATGAAAGAATGAGTGAACTAGAATGTATTTTTATTATATCTAGCAACTATTTTATGCCCATAACATACCACACATGCTTCCGTATTTTCCTACATTCTCTCATTTTCTCGTTATAAAAACCTTACTAAATTCATTGCTATTAATGACCACATACTTGTTTTACAGATGAGGGATCTGTGGCAAAGATGGTAAATTTATATGCTCAATATCAAACAACTGGAAGGTAGCAGAGTTGGAAATTAAAATTTTGGCTCTGCCTCTTTAACACCTTTCTGGGTTTTTTTTTGTTTTTTTTGTCTAGCACAATACATGATGCATCATGAATGCTCACAAACTGCTGCAACGATGGTGGTGATGACATGGACTAGGAATTTTTTTTTTTATTTTTTTTTATTTTTTTTTTTTTATTTTTTTTTTTTTGGACTAGGAATTTTTATCTGATGTAGTGAAAATTCTATTCTATAGTAACTAGGGATTTTTCAAATATAGTTATCTTGACTGTTCCTGAAAACTTCTGGAATACTTTATATTTGCTCTATGTTTAACAATAAAATGTGTTATTTATTATCTTTATAGAGAAATAAGAATGTTTCTGCATTTTGTGTAAATGCATTACCATACATATTTATATTACTATATATAGAGAGACATGGATATAAAGATATAAAACTGATAAACTGGTAGTACCTTACTTATTCATATCAGTTTGCAATTTAAAGTTACCAAAAATGTAACAGTGTACCTGAACGTATGCATCTGGAAACAATTAATAATTACTTTTTCAAATGCTGATTTTAGTAAATGATGCAGTCTTTAATTGCTTAAACATAAAGATTTTCACTCAAAGAAGTATGGTGCAAAAGTATGATGAAATTCAAGATATAAAAAGTGATTGCACTTTAAATGTAGTAGTGAAACAAATCACTATAAAGTCTGTTTTTGTAGTCAGTTGATCACATGTCCACAAAGAGCTTTGCTTTTTTAACCCATTGCATATACATTTTTCAGTATTTAGCTTGTCAATAGAGGACCCTGGAAGCAGTGAGGGTAATGAGGAGGAATGATAGTTTAGATGTATTCTTTCCTGGAATGCCAGTTGAATTAAATCTTTCATTCCCACTGCAGAAGTACAAATCTATAACCTCCTTTCAAGATGAATCCAGAATCAGGAGTCTGCATTCTTTTATTCTTGGTCCGAAGATTAAAATTGATCACGGACCACACAAGGGAGTTGGCTGTAGTATCAGAGCTCAATGTGGTTAACGAGGACAGTGCTTGCCTTCTGTTCTCCTTAACGGTGCACTTACAAGTTACAAATATTATTGATTCCAGGGGTCATCTGCGGCTGTTGGGAGGTTGTATGACTTGACAATATTTTGCTGTTTTTAAAGGATAAGAGCTATGAGCCCTGATAGCAACTGGGACAGGGAGAGTTTAAATTTGACAAATGAAGATTTATACTTTTTTGAGCTGGCAAAATCCTTCATGTAGAAATAATGAATGAAAATTTGAGAGTTGACTTAACAGGTCAAATGACTTGCAGTGAAAAAAAGAAAATAATGCTTTCATTATTACCCTTTCATCAAAGTGAATTGATGATGGGTTTGTCATTGTAGATCTGAGCTTTAAACAAATGAATAATGCTTAGAAAATCCTTTTACAAGACATCATTTAAAATTAAGTAGGCATAGTTTTACTAAAATCTTTAAAATTGTAGTGTAGGTGGGATGATACGTGAATAATTACCTACTAATCTTTAAAGCCTGTTTTTATCTTTCTTATGAATAAAACTACTGTATTAACAGTCAGAAAATTTAAGGTGCCACAGATTACTGAATGCTAAATTTTTAAAGACTAAATTATGCTTCCTTTTTTTCCCCTAATGATAAAGACTATATGCTACCCTAAATATATATTTTATATAATGGTGGAAGAGACACTGTATTTAAGAGCTTTTGCTGGATTAAATCTGGCTTTGGCACTTATTAGCTATGAGATTTTAGAAAGCTTATTTCACTGCCTTGAACCTCAGTTTGCTCATTTTTTAAATAGTCATAAAGATGTCTAGCTGATAAAGTTGTTGTGGAGCTCAAATATACAAGAAATATTTTTTTGGTAGTAAAACACTCTACAAATGTAAACTCTTAAAATATTTATTACTGCGAAGCTTATATGAAGTTGAGTCTGTATTTAAGACAGTTGTGGGGAAGAGAGCTTCTGAACTACATCCTATCTCCTCTTCTTTGTAATATACAGAATACAGGCAGCAAGTTAGAGTTAATTGTGGCTGAAATGTAAAACTATTGAATTAGATTAAATCGCTAATATTGGTTTTACATGAACCACGCTCTAAGCAGCACAACTCAAACAGCTTAGCATTAGAATGTGACTTTTTAAAACTATCTGAAAATATTTACAATTATAAGAAATGGCCCTAAAATCATATTTCAGAGTAGAAATGACCTGTTCAGAAACTGGATAAAAAAAGAAAAGATGAAAACATTGATTGCTCAGTTCACAAAACCACAGGCATTTGGGATAGAATTTATTAGTTTATATGACTTTAAAAAGTGTAATTTTTTATTGACAATGTCAAGGTATATGCTCTATGTACTATGATTAGAGTGGTTCAGGTGCTTTTTGCATGTAATTTAATTTTTAATTGTATGTGTGTTAATAGTTCATAGGTAATTTAAATAATTTCTAAAGAGCAACCCAGAATTTCAACTTGATCTCCCTGATTAATCCAGCATCTAGTTACGGTAGTTTGTTCATCTCATAGTAGTGAAAGAAGATGAGACTCTTTGTCTGTGTAATAGAGTCCATTATAATGAAAGTATTTTCAGTGATTATTAATTACATTTATTTGTATAATGCTTCATGATTCAAGTTCTTGGAAAATCTCAGGGAAGGGGTGCTAAAAGCTTCAGTTACAGAAGAAAAAGCTATGGTACAGAGAAATAGGCTAGTGTGCTGCATATCACATGCAAGTAGGTGGAGGAGCTGGGAGCAAACTGTCACTACCTTGGTTGGCCGTGTATTTCACCTGTCTGGGAGTTGTCATTTGGTTTTGCTTTCAGAGGTCAGAAAGTTTGTTGCAGGATGAACCACACATCAATAGCTACTTTTGTTGGATTTCCAAACCTACTGGAGGTGGAACACAGCTCCCTAATTCAAAGCTTCAGTTTTGACAAAGTTATTTAAGAGAAATTCGTTATGAACCGTCCTAAAGACTGTTTTTAATCGACAAATATTTTACAAGCTGTTATATCCATTGCCTGAGAAATTCGTTCAGAATTTCATTAATGTAGATTTGCCATTGTTAACTAATTCTTTCTTCTTAAGAAAGCACTTTAGTGTGAATATATTCTCAATTGATACTGATTCCTAGGAAGGCATATGATATATTCCCATCATACTTTGGTGGGCATTACCAGTAGAATACCTTGTAATGTGGGTGTCAGTGTAAGGTTTATTTTGTTTCTTCTTCCTCTTCTGATACGCCTCATTTTTCTTGATTTTCATAGTTACAGTAAATCTATTTCAGTTTTGTTGTTTCTGTCCTGTTTTATCTCTTTTTTGAAAATACACTTTCATTACATTATTTCTAAAAATAATTAATTAATGCTGTTTGTTCCCATTTTATAGTATAATGACCTGGTACTGTACTTAAAATTCAGGTAGGATGAGTTCTAAAATCAAAAGTACTCTTTAAACACCTGTCTCCTGGTACATTTTTATACACTGGAGACACACACATACACATATATGAATTTTTGTTATTGTTGTATATTTTCTTCTGCAGACAAGAAGGTATGGACTCACATCTCTCTTCTCTTGGCTTTCAGCATGCTGCTTTCTCTTGCCCCTCCTGACTGATCCCTCTTCAATTTCCGTTTGGGCTCCTCTTCCTCTTTCTTCCTTTAAATGTGCTATTGATTTGTTATGTAGGGCTCTACCGTGGGATTTCTTTAGCTCAGGATTAGTTCATTAGCATTCATGGCTTCCAGTTCAGTCTGTTGGCTGATACTTTTCAGATCTCTTGGTCCAGACCAGATTTCTTTCATGAGCTTCAGACTTAAATTTTTACTTGTCTGTTATCTGTAGGATAACTTTTCTGGTTGCCCTACACGCTATTAAATATGTTCCAAATGGGATAATATTGTTGCCTAGGATCTGCTCCTCCTTTGCTGTCCTGGCCTATAGTCAGGCACTCTATTGTTGAGAAAGCCACCGGAAGAGGAAGTTGAGGCTCAGCTTTGGCCCCACTAGTCTTTCTACACCTCTCATCCACTAGGTGCCAAATCCATTGAAATTAACCCCCAAAGACTTTTAGGATATGTTTTTATTCTCCTGTATCCCCACTGTCAGTGTCTTAATGTGAATCCTTTTTTTTTTTTTTTCTATTAAAGATACTGTAATAGGAGAAGAAAGGGAAAGCATACCTCTAGGGAATCCTGAGGCACAGTTTCAAATCCCACATACAGAATTTCTTTGAAGTACTAAAATTTTCTTCATAATTTGCATTTCACTCATCTGCATCTCCATTTTTGTCTTAATATAAACACCATAATTTACATTACCTATCTTTGATTGAAATTGTTGCCCCAGGAAGGTAGACTGTATTTGTACTGAGGCTGTGGACACTCCCTGCCATGCCTTGTTAGTGGAGATTACTAATAATCCAGGTTGAGAAGTACAAGGTTAGTGTTCCTTTCTTATCTGGATTTATGCAGCATCCCCTTACATTATCTAGTTTCTTCATTGTCACCACCTGCGAATCAGTTCTACACCCTGCTAGCAATTTGTCCTTGGTAATATACAAAGCTGACTATATTATTTTCCTGCAGTGTTTCCTCCAGGTGAAATACAAGCTCCTTAGTGTGGCTTGCATAGCCTTTTATAGTCTGGACCCTATCTGTCACATTTCAGATTTTGTTATGACTCTCCCCTGTTGCTAAAGCTGAAGCTCCAATACTTTGACCACCTGATACAAAGAGCCGACTCACTGGAAAAGACTCTGATGCTGGAAAGTTTGAAAGCAAAAGCAGAAGAGGATGCAGAGGGTTAGAGACATTACTGACTCAGTAGAAATGAATCTGAGCAAACTCCTCGAAATAGTGAAGGACAGAGGAGCTTGGAATGCTGCAGTCCTGGGGGGTTGCAAAGTGTTGGACAAGACTTGGTGACTGAACAACATCAGCAGCTCCCCCCTTATCTGGTCCCCTACAACACCCTCATTTCAGTCAGATTTAATGCTTGCCCCATTCACATCTTTGTATATGCTGCTTGTTCTTCCTCTTTCTTTTTCTACCACGGGAAACATTCATCTTTGAATTGTTGTTCAGTTGATCAGTTGTGTCCAACTCTTGGCAACCCCTTGGACTGCAGCACACCAGGCTTTCCTATCTTTCACCATCTCTCAGAACTTGTTCAAACTCATGTCCATTGAGTCAGTGATCCATCTAAACATCTCATCCTCTGTCGTCCCCTTCTCTTGCCTTCAATCTTTCTCAGCATCAGGTCGGTTTTCTAATGAGTCGACTCATTGCATCTGATGGCCAAAGTATTGGAGCGTCAGCTTCAGCATCAGTCTTTGCAATGAATAGTCAGGGTTTATTTCCTTTAGGATTGAATTGTTTGATCTCCTTGCATTCCAGGGGACCTTCAAGAGTCTTCTCCAAAACCACAGTTTGAAAGCATTAATTATTTGGCACTCAGCCTTCTTTATGATCCAACTCTCACATCCATACGTGACTACCAGAATACTTTGAATAACTAACATAATTACCAGTGTCACCAGATCAGGTGAAGTGTGTTTTGTAAGGGCTCCTCTGTGTCTGTTTGTCATAGCACTTACTTGTTTTATGACGTTTTTGATTATATGTCCTTTTCCCACTAGATTGGAAGCTATTTATCTTTGTATCTCTAGTACCTTATGTGTCAGCTGGCACATGGTAGGCACTCAATATATATTAATGAATAAGTGTTTAGATAAATGAAATACCTAAGGTTTCTATTTCCATCTGATCTTAAAACACAATTAAAAATCACGTCTAGTATCCAAATTTGAATGTTGATCATGATAGACTGTAGTTTTGCTTGACTTTCTTATGTAAGAAAAATTTTAGAACTAGGTATATAGTGAATATATATTTAATCTGCTGAGTTTTATATGGTTAATTACTGTGCCTAAGGAAATGTTGATTGACACTTAAGTTAAAAATTGTCTATAGTTTTGGTAGTTATGGTGTTTTAGGTTAAAATTATGTTAAATATTAAAAAAAATATCAAGGAAGGTCCAAGTTGAAAGTAATAGGGTTTTTAAATTTGGAATATAATTGCTTTATAATGTTGTGTTAGTTTCTGCCATACAGTTAAGTGAGTGAGCTATATGTATATATATATATATCCGCTTCCTCTTGGATCTCCCTCCCACCGTCCTACTCCATCCCACCCCTCTAGGTCATCACAGAGCACTAAGCTAACTAAAGTTCCTGTGTTTTATAACAGGTCCCCATTAGCTCTCTGTTTTATGCATGGTAGTATACATGTATCAATCTTAATCTCCCAGTGTGGCCCACCCTCCCCTTCCCCCCGTGTCCACATGTCTGTCCTTCATGTCTGTGCCTCTATTCCTGCCTTAGAAATAGGTTCACCTGTGCCATGCTCTAGATTCCGTATTTATGCATTGATGTATCATATTTCCTTTTCTCTTTCTGACTTACTTCACACTCTGTATGACGGTCTCTAGGTCCATCCATGTCTCTACAAATGACCCTATTTTGTTCCTTTTAGTGGCTGATTTATATGATACAATGGAATATTATTCAGCCATTGCAAGTAATAGGATTTTGAAAGGTAAAATATATAAAAGCCAATTCTTTGATTAGCATTTACCACATGTCAGTCACTATTGTAAGCATTTATCATATTATCAAGATATATGATCTCAGTTAATCTACCTGATTTCATAGATAAGGAAACATAATTGAAATTTAAGTTGCTGTCATTATGTGAGTTACATAGTCAATATATAGTGGAGTAGTAATATGAACAAAGTTATGTCTGATGTCAAAACTATTACTTAATTTTATCAGGCCTTAATATATTTACAAATTCTTAGATAAATTGGTATTCATTCCTGGTGTGTAGCAGTTGTTAGGTGTGGATAATTACATTACATTTTGGCATTTGAGACCACACTCCATGTACTTGGAATGGCAGTTGGATAAATGATATGGTACATGTTTTAGTCATTCAGTTGTGTCTGACTTTTTGTGACCCCATGGACTGTAGCCTGCCAGGCTCCTCTGTCCATGGGATTTTCCAGGCAAGAATATTGAGGGGGTTACCATTCCCTTCTCCAGGGGATCTTCCCAACCCAGAGATTAAACCCGGGTCTCCTGCATTGCAGGCAGATTCTTTACCATCTGAGCCACCAGGGAAGCACCAAATGGTATGATATAGTTGAATTAATCTTGGTAAATATGATTCTTTAAGCATTTTTGAGTTGCAGGCTCCTTTGAGTATGTAATGAAAGATATGAACCCTGTGCACACATACACGATAAAATGCACATATGTACAAAGATACTTTTCATAGTCTTGGATTCTTTGAGAAACACAAGCAAGTTTCAAAACTTGGTTTCTAGATAATCTGCCTATTTTGTGGATGAACAAATTGAGGTTCAGAGTCAACCATGTGTTTCTGAAATGGTTAACCATGTCTATCCATAAAGAATGTCCTTGGAAAGTTACTGCTTTGTGGAAATTTCTGAATTCCTAGAAAGGTATTCTAATTTCAAGGCTCGTAGCTCAGCAATATATCAGTAGTACTAAAAAACATTCCAAGTGTATTTAATCTTGGAAATAATTTAATGTTTTCTCATATCATACACATTTCTTGAAAAAAAAGTCATCTGAGGTAAGTGTTTCCTTGTAAGATTTATAAAACCACAGTAGTGATTTAGAGGAAGATAAATAAATTTGCACAGAAATGTATCATTTGAGTGAAGAACAAAATGCATACTTAAAAGATTAATTATATGATATAAAAACCAATATTTATGATTATGAATTGCTTTTCTACATGTAAAATTAAGTTGATTCAGCAGTACAGAGCTGCATTATGCTTACTTGTCCATGTAACAGTTCTGTAAGGAAATGCACTTTTGTGATTCTTCTAATTTCAAAGATGAGAAAACTGAGGTTTAAAATTTAATGAGTTGGGCACAGGCTTATAGCTAATAGCTAAAAAGTAAAGGCCAGAAGTCCATTAGAAGTCTTTTGAGTCTGAATCAGGCAGCTCTCTATTGTTTCACAGACATACCTGTGGAGAACTGTATAGATGAAGAAACAACTTGGAGCAGCTGAGAGCGTCACCGCACATCTGGTGCATGGTCTTTGTTTTAGAGTCCGCCACTTGCTTGCTTAAACCTGCATTGCTTCACTTTGCAGAGCTTTGAAGGCCAGGGCATACTTGAGTAATTCAGAATGATTTTTGGCTTTCATTTCAGTTTTAATCCATAATCCATGACCTCAACTCTTGCATTGTGTTTCACTTTTTATTTCAGTACTATAGCAAAGATGATTTTTGCTTTAAAGGACACAGTTTAACTGCGTTATCTAAATGCATGTTATGTTAAAATGTTTTGTGTAAAGTTTTGATAATACAGAATACTTTGGTCTCACAATATAGTTGTAAAATTCACTAGAAAGATTACAAATAAAGAGGTTACCAGTACCTATACTTAAGGATTTATTTGAATAAAAAGTGTAGAAATGAAATTAAAAATACCTTTGAGAAGGTAACTAATACAATACAATGAATGTGAGATACATTTACTGGTGATTAACACATTAGTAATACTTTTGAGATTATATTTTTAAAGGGGTCTTCTCCGTTCTACAGAATATGTGTTTATGGTGGCAGCTTTAATGCTATTTCCTGCTGTGCAGTTCAATAGAGTATGTTTTTAGGTGGCTGGTTGAGGGTTTTTTTCGTTATGTATGTCGATGGAGATAAGTGTTTTAATTACTTTTTTAATGTCTGTGCTTTTGTATTTTTCTCCTCTCTTCTCTTTTATTTCCTGCTGTTGAGATTACTGCCTCATCTCCACAGCAGGTGGCTGTTGCAAATTTGTTTTCTTTGTAAGCCTGGTAGATTTATTTTGTAATATAACTGTTCCTTTTAGTATTTTATTATTAATGATTTCTTTACTTTGGAGCATAGTATACTACATAGTCCTAAATAGTAATTTTCTAACACCATCTAAGAATTCTAGTCATTAAGGAAAAAACCTTTGCCTGAGGCATGTTCTTTGAATTTTTTTGCTTACCCTTACTTCATGATGTGAGGATTAAAATTTAAGGAAATTGTTTTAGGGCAAAAGCCAAATGAAAATGAGAAGCAGAGAAGAGAGAAGAGAGGAAAATAAATAGAAAAGGCCCAAGAGATAAAACACACTTTAATAAATAATACCAAGAATCAAAGGGATAGGTATAATTTTGTGACAGAAATAGAAAATTACATTAATAAATCTTTTCTGGAAGAGAGCTTTTAATGAGATCTTATGTTTATATTAAAATTAAATTTTAATTAGTAAAATAAATTTTGCTAAATTTAAGAAAGTTAGATTACAAAAATATAAAGAAAAATATTTCATCATTTTTTTTTGGTCCAATATTTTATCTTTTTGGTTCCTTCATGTGTCCTTTTGTATAGAGAGCAATAGATAAGGTAGATCCTGTCAGGAGAGTGTGTAATTTCCTCGGTCTGTCTCGCCACAGCAAAAATTTGAAACGATGGATGGACCCAGTGTTACAGTTCAGTTTTACTTGGGAAGCAAAGGAAAACACATCCTCAAGCCGTGAGGGCGGGCAGACCCAAAAAATGCAAAGAGAAGAGAGTCAGAGGCTCAATTTTGGCTCCTCTTCTTATGTGTTTTTCTCCTCCCCCTGAGCCTGCCCTATGTAAATTGGGCTAACCAGGAGGTCCTCACTCTGGTCCTGGGACCTTCCTTTGTTCTATTTTTGTGGGCTTTTCCCTTCTTTGTCTTTTAGCCACTGCCATTCTGGACTCCTTTTTCCTATTCTAACTACCTAACAACCCTAAGTTAGAGAAGGCAATGACACCCCACTCCAGTACTCTTGCCTGGAAAATCACATGAACGGAGGAGCCTGATGGGCTGCAGTCCATGGGGTCACTAAGAGTTGGACACGACTGAGCAACTTCACTTTCACTTTTCACTTTCATGCACTCGAGAAGGAAATGGCAACCCACTCCAGTGTTCTTGCCTGGAGAATCCCAGGGATGGTGGAGCCTGGTGGGCTGCCATCTATGGGGTCACACAGAGTCGGACACGAAAGATGTGACTTAGCAGCAGTAGCAGCAGCAACAATCCTAAGTATAAGCATTATTTATCAGGAAAGTAAAATATACTCAAGGATATTTTATCCATCTTTGAATTCTTAGACATTATTGCGTTAATGGAAATAAAGTCTCCCTCTCTCTGTTTTTTCCAAATGTATGAAAGAAGTAAAAATTATGAGAGTATAAATGAAATGCATAGTGAGCAGTATTCTCAATTTGTTGTATGAAATTGCTAGATATTTTATAACAGGTTAAAAAAATCTTCTAGAAGAATTTTAACTCCTTGGATTCAAGTAGTTTACTTCATATGTGTTGATCTTGTGAATACAATGCTTTATTTTATGTATTGTCACCCATACAAACTCTACATTGGAGCCTGATATTAAGTTTTAATATGAAGTTTTATGTACTGTTATCATTGATATAATAGAACTTGTAGATATTTTCTACATGAAATCATAAAATCAAAGTGAAATACATTTGTAATGTTGTAGGAATTATTATGTTTGTTTACTTTATTCTCTTCTCCAATGCTTTTTTTTTTCCCAATGCTTTTTAAATTTTACTATTTTTATAATGAAATACAAAAAAAGTAAAAATGGTCTTAGTTCAGCCTCTATCCAAAATTATATGAAGAGCCTCTCTTAGTTCTGGATGTCATTATTGTTATATGTCTTTGTACAGAAAAAGAACTTGTGAAATGGGAAAAAATATGAGATGATTTCATTCATAACATTTTTTGAAAGTCTTCATCTTGCTATGCTCTAACGAATTATATGATCCATACAATTAATGCTTGTGGTTGGTCACATAGAGAAGGACTAGACTGTGGTTATACAGAAGAGATGTTTAATGGGGATTTAAAAATCAGTGAAATGAATACTATTGTGATGCATGGTGATCTGATTTCATATGTATTATTTAGAATCACTCCATTCTTTCTGAATTCAGTCTGAACACTCAGAGCTAAACATATTTACAGTGGGGTGTCAGAAAAAAGAAGGGGAGTTTTATTGAGAAAAGAATCACAATAGGGCATCATTGATCTGTTCTCTTTCCAGTCAATATATAGATCCTGGAATGATAACCCTTATGGCACTGTTTTCCCTTGGAAATAAGATATAAATCCTTTAAGCCATTTAAATGATTTTTAAGTGACAGTTGAAGAACTTTATAATCCATAGTGGAATTTTGAAATGCTTAGGCCCTTGAAAAGAGTATTTTACTTCCATATTGTAATCTCAACTGTTCAGGCTTGATATGGAAATAGTTTACTTTTTCTAAATATATAAACATATATATCCACAAATATATGAATTTATGACTCATTCCTACATTTACATATCTACATACAGCCATTTAAATATCTTCTTATAATTAACTACAGTATTTTTTGTTTGTGAAAGTGTGTACTATTAATCTTTTATAATGTGAGTCTTTATTATCCATGGTTTTTGTATTTTGAAAGTGAAAGTGAAAGTCGCTCAGTCATGTCCCACTCTTTGCTACCCCATGGACTATATACAGCCTGTGGAATTCTCCAGGCCAGAATACTGGAGTGGGTAGCCTTACCCTTCTCCAGGGGATCTTCCCAACCCAGGGATCGGACCCATGTCTCGTGCATTGTAGGCAGATTGTTTACCAGCTGAGCCACCAGGGAAGCCCAAGAATACTGGAGTGGATAGCCTATCCCTTCTCCAGAGGATTGACCCAGGAAATGAACTGGGATCTCCTACATTGCAGACAGATTTTTTGCCAACTGAGCTATCAGGGAAGCCCTTTTGACTTTTACCAGACAGTAATAATAATTTATATTTGAATGTTATTTTAGATTTAGTCAGAGTCCTTTTTTTTTAAACTTCCAGAGTGTTTTTATGCATAATTTTCTACCTCATTTTCAGAACAATCCCATATGTAAGTCAGGAATATCTTCATTCTAAAAGCAAGGCAGTTAAATGACTTATTGTGGTAATCATTTGGTAATATATACAAATATTGAATCATGTTGTACACCTAAAACTAATATATTTCAATTATGGCTTAATAAAACATAGATACAGTAAAGAAATTAATTTGAGAGCCATCAAGGCTGTATATTTTCACTGTGCTCATTTAACTTATATGCAGACTGTATTATGTGAAATGCCAGGCTGGATGAAACACAAGCTGGAATCAAGATTGCCAGGAAAAATATCAATAACCTCAGATATGCAGATGACACCAATGTTATGATAGGAAGCGAAGAGAACTAAAGAGCCCTGTGATGAAAGTGAAAGAGCAGAGTGAAAACCTGGCTTAAAATTCAACATACAAAAAACTTAAGATCATGGCATCTGGTCCCATCACTTCATGGCAAGTAGATGGGGAAATAATGGAAACATTGACAGACTTTATTTTCTTGGGCTCCAAAATCACTTCAGATGGTGACTGCAGCCATGAAATTAAAAGATTCTTGCTCCTTGGAAGAAAAGCTATGACCAACCTAGACAGCATATTAAAAAGCAGAGACTTTACTTTTCCAACAAAGGTCTACATAGTCAAAGCTATGGTTTTTCCAGTAGTCATGTATGTATGTGAGTGTTGGACCATAAAAAAAGCTGAGTGCCAAAGAATTGATGATTTTGAACTGTGGTGTTGGAGAAGACTCTTCAGAGTCCCTTGGACTGCAGGGAGGTCAAATCAGTTGATCCTAAAGGAAATCAGTCCTGAATATTCATTGGAAGGACTGATGCTGAAGTTGAAGTGCCAATGCTTTGGTCACCTGATGTGAAGAACTGACTCATTGGAAAAGACCTGATGTTAGGAAGCATTGAAGGCAGGAGAAGGGGATGACATAGGATGAGATGGTTGAATGGCATCACCCACTCAACGGATGTGAGTTTGAGCAAGCTCCACGAGTTGGTGTTGGACAGGGAAGCCTGGCGTGTTGCAGTCTATGGGGTCTCAAAGAGTCAGACAGGACTGAGTGACTGAACTGAAAACTAAACTGAGTGATCTTCTAGCTGCCTGAGGTTACTTGAGGAAGCCCCTGTGGTTAGTTCGTAACCACTGTGTGCTTAGAGCATGTTCAGTAATTGGAAAACTCTTTGTGGTTATTTTGTAGCATATATCTGAGCTGTCCTAGGCCTGTCTGGGTTGGGATTAAGAGATCAATTTGCACCTTTTTGGGCTAGGCCACCACTCCTTGCTCATGCCTATTTTCTTACCTAAAATTCTAACCAGTCTCTCTGGTACTGACAGTTTACATGTGCAGGAGTGTTAATTGTGTATATCATGGATGAGATGAGCATTTAATTCATATCTAGCCAAATGTATCATTTGATTATATTAAACAAAGGCTTTCAGGGAAAGAATATGAATAGAGGAAACATGAATTTCACATCTATGCAAAGAGCTTTACATATATTGTTTTCATTTTATTCTCCTAACAAACCTAAGATGAGGCTGCAGCTGCCCAGAAAGAATAATTTGCTTGCCCAAGGTCATAATTGCCAGTAAGTGCTAAAACTAGAATTTTAATGCAGAAATGACTTAGAGGTTTCACTCTTATTCAGTATGCTGTGTTTACAAATGATAAAAATAAGTAAGTTGACGTTAAAATACTTTAAAAAGATTTAATAAACAAAAACCAATGGTTACACAGGGACATTTCTTACAGAGGCACAGGTGCATAGCTGTGGTAGATAACTTAGTGTCCCTCAGAGTTTGTTTAATGAATCCATGTTTAATCTTCACATGTTATTGTTCTTCCTAATGCAGCACCATTCCCCGAACCAGGCTTAGCAGTGAGGACTGAGATCACACAACATGCTTTCTTCTATGAGAAGAAAACAAGGTCTCAGATACAGAAGTACTTGGTAAAGTGAAACGCTTAGGACATTTACCATCAGCTACATTTTGCTGTGTGCAGCCAGTGAACTTGAGAGTAGGACATAGTCAGTGGGATTTTGTGTGTCTATTAAAATCTTCTTGTTAAAAAAGCACTTGTGTGAAATAACAAGGCTTGATGAACCTGCCGAGACAGTTCAGTATACTAGAGTACTGCCTTTTCTCATAAACCACTCTTTTGCCAGGTACCTGAGGCCGTCTCATAGTGTTCTGGGCTGTCTTCTCCACTTCTGTGGGATGTGTGAGGCTGTCTCCAGTGACAGGTCTATCTGGCCACCATCTTTCCCATATAGCTTAGCTGTCATTCGAATGAGAGGCATCACACTAATGCTTGCTCAAATCAATTAACACTGAATAAGGGACCCAGTGAAGTAACACATGCAGCACATATAAAATCTGAGAAATTCATAAACATGCCCATCCTACAATAGCTATGAGGAATCATCCTTTGAAACTTATTCCTCCTCTATTACTTACTAGACGGTGACATGAAACAGAATATTTAATATCATGTTAATGTTCATTGAAGTTGTATAGAACTTAATATGAGCAAAAATAATTTACTGTACACCCTGCTGTTGTTTATCCTGTAGTTGTTCCAGAGGGAGGTGCTTCGGAAACAAAGCAGA
Organism: Cervus canadensis; assembly: GCF_019320065.1. Classification (NCBI taxonomy): domain Eukaryota; kingdom Metazoa; phylum Chordata; class Mammalia; order Artiodactyla; family Cervidae; genus Cervus; species Cervus canadensis. The sequence goes on from NC_057387.1 coordinate 43,861,820, forward strand.
GATATAGATTTCAAAGAATAGCAAATCATTGAAAAATAACCAGTAGACAGTCAAGAGGTATACACTAAAGGAGGAAAACATTTTGGAAAGGAACTATGCTAGAGAAAGTAATCACAAAACAAAGACACAGTCTAGAGAAGCAGCCAGTCTTTTCTCTCCCACTAGAGAGGAACATTCTGTGTTGTGTATGTATCCATAGCTTTACAGTGAATCTTAACACATAAGTTGGATGATTAATTTAGGTATCACTTGTTATGTAGCAACACATTATAACAGGGCCTAATTATAACTTTGTATGTGGCAAAGGCAGCATTTTCAAGTTAAAGTATACACACTCTGTAGTCAGATCATCCAGTTTAGAAATTGGCATTGCTACTTCCTTTTTCTATGACCTTCCACGGAGTTGCTTAATCTTTATGTTCATCAAAATCCTCATATCTGCAATGCAGATAATAGAGTTGTCTTACAGAGTTGTTTGGAGAATTAAATGAGTTGGTATATAAAAATCATCTGCCTATAAGTCAGACACTTAAAACAGTGCCTGTAAATAATCAATACATGTTAAGTCAGATTTTCTGTAATGTAAGCCAACTTTTCTGTCTTTTCTTTTTTTGGAGAATTGAAATTGATAATCTTTCAGTGCTTCTTAAGAAGGTATTCCTTTGTATAAATACATGCTGAAAAACCAAAAACTTCAGTAACTATTCTAGGGGAACAAAGAAACTATCTGGCCTTATTGAAAGACAAAGAACACTATACATATATTATACTGAGCTGTTTTGTTTGTCAAATCTTTGTCAATTTCTCTTTATTCACAAAGCTCCTTCTTCCCACTGAAAGATGAATTAAAAAGTCATTTCAGTGCCATTTTGAAATCATCCTAGTATAGACACGTACCTTATTTATTAATATGCCACCTACTCTCAGGGAAATCTTCCTTTGATAGATGGGTATTTGCAAGTTTCATTATCTTTCATATTTCACTTAAGGTTGCTTCATTTTTCTTCTTTTGTAGCACTTTGTTTAAATTTGCTGAAGTTTAATACTTTACTTTGATTTAAGCTTTATTTTTTCCTTGCCACAAGATGTGGAATTTGAAAAAAAAAATAGAAAGTACCAAATAATAATCCTATCTTAATAGCTAACATTTATTGAGCATTCACTATGCACTAGGTCCCAATGCTTTATAGATAGATAGATATTCATTTAAATCTCACATCTATGAGAGAATATAATTATTATTCCTGTTTTAGAAATGCAGAGGTAGAAGATCAGAGAGAGTAATGAATTATTTCAGGGCTCTCTCAAATGATAAAAACTTTAGGAAATATAAGATAGAGTGGGATAATTTATTTAAAAAAATCAGCTTATGCAATTGTGGGAGCTGACAAATCTGAAAGGTATAGGTCAGGCCTGCAGACAGACAGAACTTCTTCTTCCTTAAGGAAACAAAAATTTTGTTCTTAGGACCTTTGAACTTATTGGATGAGGCCTACCCAGGTTATTGAAGTAATATCCTTTTCTTAAAATCAAGTGATTATAGATATTAACTGCATCTATTAAATGCCTTCACAGTTATACCTAGATTAGTGTTTGGTTGATAATTTGACAGGCATATTTGCTAGGTACACATAAAACTAGCATAGAAACTTACAGAAAATCACAATCAGAAATATGGGAGAGGACGAACTCACGTCAAAGTCTGATGACAAAATCCTGTTCCTAATCACCCAACAGCCGTCATGGTTAGCAGAGGATTAGGGTACTTCTGCCAGGTGGGCTGGACTCCCTAAGAGTCTGTGCGAAGAGGTTCAGATACAGGGCCCTATTGGATGACCTGCCACCCAGGTGGGAGAGAAGGGCTCCATGGACCTTGGAAATCTGAAAGTGTGCATGAACTGGGATGTGGCTAAACAGGCTGCAGAGCTGTCTAGTTACTGGCTCATTTTTCCTCTCCTCAAGCCAATATCTATAGGTCAGGATATGTAACTGGTGCCCTCCTGAACATTTACAGGGAGATTCTGAGCTAGTAAATGTTAAATTCATTACAGTGATAAATGCAGAGTGGGATGAAAACACAGGAAACACAGTCATGTTTGTCCGTGTCTGATTCCAGGGAAAAAGGGAAATATAAATTTTACCAAAGCTTTTTTCTCATGAAATAATTCTCGAGGAGAGGAAAAAGTCATCATCTCTGTGGGTCAGCTAGTGCACTTAATAAGAATGCCTTGCACTTCTTTATATAACAGTTATTTTAGCAGTGGGTCTATAGAAATTAAGCACAGATGTAAATCTCCATTTTGCCTTAGTCCTAGCAAATAGTGAAAAAGATCAGATTAGGAATTAGTAAAGGAATGATCTTAGACTTCGTTACCAGAAACTGTGGAATTCTTATCCACCACTTACATTCTCTGTGCTTTGTTTTTGATCTGCCTTAAACATTTTTCCTTATCATATCACCTTGAAATTGCAAAACACTTCACATTATTTTCCTTGTTGTTTATTGTTTTTTAACAGGAAAATGAGAAAATGGGTATCATAGAACATACACAATCTCTATGGTATAGTAATATAAGAGTGATGACAGGTCATTATTTAAATATATATATATGTATATTTGTATATATGTATATAAAATGATCTATATTCCTTTGACTAATCAAATGTAGCTCAAACTACAATCATCATAATAACTTTAGAGAAAAATTATTTTGTCATTAGGATCTTCAAGTACTTAGTCACCACTTATTTATGTAACTGTATCCACCCCCATTTCAGTCTTTCTAAAATAATTACATTAGTAACCACACATTTATGTAATAGTTGCCATGTTACAAATAGACTAAAGTATATTCATCAATGTCAGCAAATGAAGAAATAAACTTATCCTCCTTTCATTTTTTTTTCATTTATTTTTATTAGTTGGAGGCTAATTACTTTACAATATTGTAGTAGTTTTTGCCATACATTGACATGAATCAGCCATGGATTTACATGTGTTCCCCATCCTGAACCCCCCTTTCATTTATAGAGAAGTAAGACAAAGGCAAGTCAAATGATTTGCCTAACTTCCTTAAATAATTAAAATAACTTAAAATAATGCTTTTAGAATAATCTAAATACAAAAGGCAAATGTTTTTGGGGAGTAAATGGAGGAGGTGATGGACAGGGAAGAAAAATGTTTGATTTAATTTGAAGGGACAGGAGTGGTTTATTGCTGGCTACAAACTCAATCCACAAGGCCCTTTCAGTTTTCAGGTCAAACACAGTATCTACCTTATCTCACACAACAAAACTCATCCCTTGCGCCATGCTTTTTGCTCTTTGTGTCCACCAGCAGCTACCATTGCCCTTCATTTAACTATGAAGTAAACTCCTGCTTCTCTGGACCGGCCTACCGGTCGACGGAATTTTAGATAGTAAATAACATTAAACTTAAATTTCCTCCTTACGGAATTGAGATGAAAAGCTTTCCTGTAGTGGAGTGAAAGCTCTCAGATTTGTTTCAGTTGTAGTTTGAAAACATTTTAGCTGCCTATTCACATTCTTTTCAAACTGTTGGCAATTATTTCCTAGTTAGTTGATACATGAATATTACAGACCATTTGGCAAGTATGGAAAAAAAAACAACAAAAACCAATGGAATATCCTTAATCTCACTACCAGAAATGATCACTATTCAGATTGTATTGTTTATATATATATATATATGTATATATTTTTTTACAAAACTTGAATATACAATGCTTTGTGTCCTGCTGGTTTATTTAAAATTGTATTTTTACTGCAATCTGTTACCACATTTTTCAAATGTTTGTTTTAATGACTGCATTTTGTTCTATTATCTTTTTCTTTTCTTAAACTAAAACTGTATTATTCATTCTGTGGCATTTTTGTATTCCTCTATCCTTTATTTGTCTCTCTCTTTCATTTTTTTCTTTTTTTTTTTTTTGCAATGACCGTTTTTGTACATTAAACCTTTATTTGCATGTCTTAGTGTTTTCTTATGATAGATTCAAAACATTTTTTAGAAATTGAGCACCAGTTTCTACTAAATTTCTACCAAAGGAGCATAACGAATCCCATTTTTAACCTTGCCATATGGTGTAGTTTTCTTAAGTCCTTTACTTTTTAATAGAAGAGAAATCATATCTTATTGCTTTAACAGGCAGTTCTTATATTACCTAAAGGGTTTAAGATTTTTGGTGCTTATAAGCTGTATTTTTGTTATCCCATTTTTATTATCCTTTGTTTATTCTTCTATTGAGAATTTATGTTTCTTACTAGAATTGAGAAATGTCTTTATATAGAAAAGACCTTTTATTTGTCAAAATAGCCTTCTAGTTAATCATTCACTATTTAATTTGTGTATATTTTGAAATGTAGAAGTAGCTGAATATTTGTGGTAAAACTCTTTTTTCCTCTGAAGTCTTTTAGTCTTTTTTTTCCCCTTATAATTAGCTTCCATGTTCAGGAACTAGATAAATACAAATCCATATTTTCATTTAGTTTTTGTGATGAATTTTTTATATTTAGCACTTTAATACCCAGAAATAATATTTTTATTTATGATATGAGGAAAAAATATAACCTGATTTCCCTCTTAACACTATATGTGTGTATCCGTTTTTGTATATGTGTACATAAATGTGTGATTTATGATGTATGCTTTACATATACATCAAAAGTACAAGTTATTTATCAAGTATAAAAATTATATATCAAAAGTACACTCTGAGGTCTGTTACAATGTGTTCTGTACACTTTTATATTAATTTGCTTATAAATTTTTTCTTTTAGAACCACATCATTCTAATGACTGTAGCTTTCCACTTTCTTTCTAATAGTTGGTAAGAAAAATCACTCCTCCTGCTAATGATATTTTATAAATTTGTATTACTTAGGTTTGCCAGAACCCAAAAAGGATCACGTCTTCCAAGGCCTGACACAGGAGCAGGGGTTTTACACTTCCAAAGACTTTCTGCCTCTTGTAGCCAAAAGCAGTAAAGCAGGTATCCCCAATTGTCTTCTGTTCCTAATGTTGCCTATGTTGTTGTATGTATTATACAATTATCTTAAATCCAGGCTCAGTAGGAAAGTTTCCAAATCTCCTGTTCATCTTTTCATAATAGCAAGGTAAAATTAAAAAAAAAATCTGATATAGTTCTTAGCCATAATCACATATTTGTCCATCCTCCTAATTGAACATCATCATAAGGATTATATACAGGTCTAAATTGCATTGTGAAAAGTTGCTTCAAAATAAGAGTGTCTTAACAAACATCAGAAGGTGTTCTTAAAAGAAACTTAACTTCACTTTGGGAACTGTTTTTTTGTTTGTTTGTTTTAAAATGGGGCAGGTGATCGTGTCTTCTTTGTATCCATACAAGCAGAAAGATTCAGTCCCTTCTTGAACCAGTTTTATAAAATTAAAGTAAAACATTTTGATGAATACCCTAATACCTAGTCTCTGTGTGATATCACTTCACATACCACAAGAAGACCAACCAGAAGCTATGCTTGTCTTCTGCTGTGACTGGGCTAGAGTCATCATCTTAGTGAGAAAGAAACTACAGGGTATTCCCTAAAAGCCAATAGCCAAACTCCTTAAATATATACTTTTAAAGAATTTTGAACTTAAGCTGTTCTAACATATAATTACCTACTGAAAAAATAAGAACTTATATTTATTCTCCTAAAATTGAAAAATATAAGAAACTGCCTCTCTTAGATCAATCTGCAGAATTTTACAGCTAAATTTGTGTACTATCTTCATCTTTTTTCCCCAAGAGAACATGATGCTTGCTTGGGAAGCAAGAATATCTTAGTACACATAGTACGTATTTGAGAGTTGCAGAGGGCTAATTATGTAACCCCAAACAAAAACTTTCAAGCAAAATGATAACACTAAGTTATATGTGGTACCATTTCAAAAATTGTAGTAATTTATCTTGTCAGCAATTTTATTTAATCCAATAATACAATGCTACCTATTATATAGCAAACACCTGCTTTTACTTTTTTAAAGAATCTTCATGTGGACATCAAATCTTTATATAAATGCTGTTGAAAAATGCTCACTTGGAAATTAATATTTTTTAATTGTTCAATTTTACAAACAAAACCAGGGAAAAGCAAAAAAATTAAAAAAACAAAAGGGATAAAGTTTTGTTTTAACTATTTGAAGGAAATAATTCTTAGAAATTCTTCAGTTACATAAAGGGAACATACTAAGCATGTTAATTTTCAAAATTTACCAAATATACAGCAGGGTACACATAAGAAATTAAATGTTGTAATGAAATACTGCAGATTATTAACCCAGATCACAAGGATCACTCTTTTCCTTCTAACAAACAACTTAATGACAGTAAGTTAAAAATACACATCACAACTTTGACAAAGAGAGTTTTAATAGGTTGATTCCAGCTTCTTAAGACCCAAACTCTTCAAAATGTGTTACAGATATCCTTCTAGAAAGAAGAGAAAAAAAACAAGTTAAAGGTATTGACTATGAAATTACATATATGAGCATATTTTTAAAGTGGGAATAAAACTGTCTTTCAATGAAGCAGAATAATTTGATAGTGACACTCCGTCCTGGAGAACTGCAAGATGCAATTTTACACTGCTTTGAGTACAAGTATCTTTTGAGCTGTCATGCAGAAATGGTTTCTCTACTTGAAAATGGGGTTTTCCTTTCATCATTCAGGAATGTGCGCCTGTCACTCTCCACTGCTGTCGATACGGGGAGCCGTGATTGTGCTCGGAGCTGGAGACACAGCTTTCGACTGCGCGACATCCGCTTTACGTTGTGGAGCCCGCCGAGTGTTCATCGTCTTCAGAAAAGGCTTTGTTAATATAAGAGCTGTCCCTGAGGAGGTAAAAAAAAATAAACGTCAGAAAATATGGAGTTGTAATGCAACAGATTTTAGAAGATATAACTGTTAATGTGCAGGCTCTTAGTTTAAATCACTAGATTGTTCTTCAGATTGTGAAATGCAAAGTTTAAAATTTCTGGGTTACCCATAGTTGCTATTTTTTAGTACAGACATTCAAAGGAAAAAAAAAATTATTTTATAACACTGATTTGGAGAAAATGAATTTATCTTTGTCATTTCACAAGTGTTTCTTATTCTGTGTTAGTATCATTGAAAGATGTTGTATTTTAGTAGCAGTGGAATGTGCTAAGTCTTCCATATCCTAACAATAGATACTCTTCCCAAAATGCATGGATATTAGGAGAATGTGGTAATTAGGGACATTCGAAATTTTCTGTAAATCAAATTTACAAGCTACATTCAAAGAGAGATATATATATATATATAAAATGGCAAGGGGATTGCCATTTATTTTTTAAAAGAGCTCTAATGTAAGGATTATTTAGAATTAATAATTAGTTAACTACTAAAAATGACAGATTTAAAATCATATCATTCTTACAGGTGACTGGTGACTAATCTTGATTGAGATAGCAGCTGGGTACATGTACCATAGAGTTCTCAAATTTTAATGTTAAGAAAGATAATACCTTATAAAGGATATTAGTTCTGAGAACAGGAACCAAATGTATTTATAGAGAGATAAATTACTCATTTTATACAAATCAGTATTATGAATTTGATTTGCTTTAGAATTCTTGAACATATTTGGAGTCTTTATACTAGGCAAGAATTATGACTGTAGTCAATAGGTAATTTGTCACATGTAGGCTAACTACATTACAGATTAATCTCACTGAAATATCAGAGTCACCATTGGTTCATGACTGAGTTTAAAATGTCAACTTTATTCTCCAGGGCTCTTCTCCATCCACTCTTTTTCAGACTTTCCCTTCCAAATCCAAGGTGGAGATAGTCTTGTAATCCTAGGAGTTTTTTCTGGAGCACTATTTTAGGCATGAATTAGTGCAATGAGAGAGACCTGGGTTCAAAGAACCCTATTGGGAAGACCCGAAGAAGGGAAAGCCTACCCACTCTAGTATTCTGGCCTGGAGAATTCCAAAGAGGTCAAAAAGAGTTGGACACGACTGAGCAAAAAAGAAAAAAAAAAAAAGTGCAATCTTACATTGGTACAAATACAGGGAAAATAGTCATACTGGAGTAAAGTGACTTGCTTAAGAGAAGACAGGAGCTAATGTTATTCATCTTTATATCATCATGTATAGCATAGGACCTCAGCCAATAATAAGGACTTGAACAATTTTGAACTAAGTATTTTACATCTTATTTTTCTAAATCTAAAGCACCTTGAAATTTGGAAGGGAAGACACCGCTGAATGGCAGTGTCAGTTTACTTCATACTCTATATTGTAGTCATCTTCCATTGGCAAGGGTCACTAGAAATGAGTGGTGGCTATTTCTTCTTCATAAATAGAAAACACACACACATACACAAACACAATGAGACCAGATAATTAATTACTTGTTAGGGTAGAAGTTTTGTTTGCTTGTTTTATAATAGTACAATAAACAAAGTTTATTGAGCATCCTTTGTGTATCAAGCACTGTTTTAGGCAATTGGAATATAGCAGTGAACATATCAGATAGAAAATCTTGTCCTCATGGAGCTCATACCTAGTAAGGAAAGATACTCAAGCAAGCAAGTAGATTGTCATATAAGTGTATGTTGAACAGTGGTTAATGCAATGCAGAACAACAATTTAAATAGGACTATAAGAAGTGTGAATTTGGGGAGAGGTTATGGTGAAAGAGAAGGTGAGATTTCCATTTTAAACAGGGTGACCAAGGAAGGCCTTTCTATTACTATGACTTTGGGGCATAGAGATGAAGACATTGAGGAAATGTAGACATCTGGGAGAAAAATGTTCCAGATCAAGGCAAATGCATTCACCCTTTGTTGAGGAAATTTCTTGGACTTCTAGAAATAGAAGAAAAAAAAAGTCAGTGTGACTGGAACCGAGTATAAGAGGATAATATGTGCCTATATGTGATGAGGTCTTATAAGTGTTCCAAAGGCCAGTATTTACTGAGGAAGAGGAAATCCTTGAACTGTTTTGAGCAGACAAACACCAGGATCTGTGTTAAATTTTAAAAGGATGGCTCTATTGATAATTGACTAAAGGGGGGATTGGGTTAGATGCAGGGAGGCTATTCAGGGGCTAATTGTAAGAGTAGGCTATTAGATGCTTCCCAGGTGGCTCAGTGGAAAAGAATCTGCCTGCAATGCAGGATATGCAGGTATGATCCCAGGGTCAGGAAGATTCCCTGAAGAAGGAAATGGCAACCCACTCCATATTCTTGCCTAGGAAATGCCATGGACAGAGGAGGCTGGTGGGAACAGTCCATGAAGTCACAAAAGAGTCAGGCACGATTTAGCGACTAAACAACAACAAGGCTATTAGTTGATGTGACTGGTTTATAGGAAGGAAAGGATCAAACTCCAGGCATTGCTCAGTCAGAAGGTCAAGCTTTGGTGGGATGAACTATGGTCATCAAAGTATTGGGAGGAAGCAATGGGTTGGTGGGATAACTTGTTTTATTGCCTGCAGCAGAACTTAGTAGACTCAACCAGGTCTGGGGCTTAATTAAAACTAGAAGAACAAATGTTTGGATGTTTATTATTAGTTTATAAGAAATGAAAACATTTACATTGTCTTAAAACCCCTGGGCTGTGAGCTCTATGAGCATGATGCTATGTCTTCATTTTTTTTCTTCCCCTGCCTAGCCCAATGAATGTCACATGAAAAATGTTCAATAAATAATTGTAGAATGAATGTTTTCTGGAGAAAATAAGCATCCAGGGACTCTAGCATTAAAAAGGCTAACACCAAGTTAGCTTAGTTGTAACAGCAGAAGGCATTTGAAGTTTCTTTTGCAAATTCTAGGCAAACGTTTTCAGCATTAGAGAAGGAATAATACAGCAACAGGAGGTACATGGATTTTAGGGTTGGATCACTGGCCCATGATTATACATTTTTCAGACTGAGGACTTTCAGTATTTGTAGAGATGGCAAGATATTTGATTTTGCATACGTCAAAGAGGCCCAGGACATGGTAGTGCTAATGCTTATGAAACTGCTAAGTCAATATCGTGTATCTACTTTAAGATAACAGATTTTGAGAGAATATCCTGAGAAAAAATTTTAACCTATATGAAGAATTTAATACCAAATCTAATTTCTTTGTATTTCTTCTATTTCTCATATGCTTTCTACCACCAAAATACATAAACTGCAGTCACACTTGGTTTCTATGAAGTCAATGAAGATTGACATTTAGAGCTTTTCTCAAATATGTATATTGTTTATTGGGCTTTGACTCTTGGCTGGAATTTGAGAATAACATAATTTGTCTGTTGGTAAAAGGCCTTACTGTCAGGCATGTCAGCATGTATATATCCAAAGCTGTGGTCTAATCCTCAAGTGATTTTTGAAAGAGGAGGGAACTAGAGAACAATATAAAGTTTTCTGACCATTTAGTGGCAAATATAAATTACTACATAGGCCAGTAAGATTTAACAAGGAATTTTTACATGGTTAATAACAAAGAACCATATAATTAGATCCAGAAATGTTTTAATCTACTAAGAAGCACTACCCAATAGACGCTGCAGGACAAGCACATCCCACTTAACCAATCAGAGGTTTTCATACTTTAGTGTGCATCAAAATAACCTGGAGGGGCTTATTCAACACCGCTTACTAGGGCCCCGTCCCAGTTTCTGATTTGGTAGGTGTGGGGTGGGCCTGAGAATTTGCATTTTTAACAAGTTCCCTGGTGACTCTGAGGCTGCTGATCCACTGCTCTAATGGATCATCAATCTAGTTTCCCGCTGTCTAATTAGAGCCATAAGCAGTGTGCTGTTTTGGGGCATTTTCCATCTTAGTTAAGGAAGCATTAATGCTACAGAATATAAGGTGTGATGAAACGAAGATGTGGAGGCATCATCAGCATATTGATGTAATTCTGATTCCAAATGTCTTTCAGTCTCCCCCGTGGCCTCACACACATGCTAAATAGGATGCTACTGACAAACTGGCACTTCGCAGCCAAGGGTCCTTAGGGAAACCAGCCAATCATTCAGCACTATCCTCTAAGAAGATGAGGGAAAATCTGCTAATAATTCCCTCCAGAACTTTCTGCAAGCTTAAATAGGTGAGATTAAATTTCACAGGATAACAGAATCCCCCAAAATGCTGGTATTAAAAGCTGTTGACAGATCAGATAGAACTGCAGAAATGCTTTAGGCAGTTGGGAATCCCTAAAAGGAGGCATGAAGGTCAGGACTCAACAGACCCACTTGAGTTGATAAATTTAATGGATAAGGTTGGGGAAGGACTTTGTAGTTCATATTAATTATTACTGAGAAGAATGCAGTACAAAATTATTTTAATAGCATAGTCCCACACACAGAGAACATACCAAGAAACATACTCAGTTTCCCAATAGCAGCAAAACACAATAGATCTTTGATTCCGTTGTTTTAATTTTTGGCGGCACTGAGGTTTTGTTGCTGTATGTGGGCTTTCTCTAGTCCTGGCAAGCTGGGCAACCTCTCTTGTTGCAGTGCAGGGGCTTCCCATTGTGGTGGCTTCTCTTGTGAAGCATGGACTCTCGGGAGTGTGGGTTCAGTAGCTGTCGTGCATGGGTTTAGTATCCTTGGCATGTGGGATCTTTCTGGACCAGGGATTGAGCTTGTGTCCCTTGCATTGGCATGCAGATACTTTACCAGTGGTCCGCCAGTGAAGTCCTCTGTGATTATTTTTTATATTTCATATTATTTTTAATTGCAGTATAATTGCAGTATTGTGATGGTTTCTGCTGCATATCAATATGAATCGAATCATCCATAGGCATACCCATGCCCACTTGCTCTTAAACCTCCCTCCCACCTGCCTCCCCCTGCCACCCCTTTAGGTTGTCACAGAGCACCAGCTTTGGGCTCCCTGCATCATGCAGCAAATTCCCAATATACATTACCTCTGTTATGTTTTATTTAGGCTCACTATTTTATTCCACCTGTTCATTTGCCAGAATAATAACTGATTTACTTTGACAATGCCTGTTTTCATGTATTTTAGCTATACAGAAGGTCAGCTATTTTGATAATGCTGCTTTATTATTTTTAATAATAAAATAACAGAAGCAGATAGACTGGTCTGTTAGTCAAAAATGTCTTCATCTGTTATTACAACTCTGAAAAAATGCATTTTATGTGAAAAATATGTATCTTTTAATTGAATCCTCCTGGTACCACACAGCATTCCCCATTTTAGATCATTAATGTGGCATGATCTGCAGGTCTCCTCTGAAGTATTTTTAAGGTCAAATGATCATGTTAAAGCGATATCCATAGTTTCTTTCATCATCTAAATATTGCTAGCTAAATATGCATTTTCTCACCAGTAGCTAATGCTTTCTAGTTTTTATTGAGTTTTAAGAAATATGACTCTGGGACTATTTTTAGAAAATAACCTTTATAAGCTGGCAAAATTAATTTTACTTAGTTAAGAGTGATGCTTATAGCAGCTCTTCAATAGTTGGCACCTGCATATCATATGAGCTGGTGGTCTCCATGGAAAGTAATCAGAGACCCATTAGCTAGGTAGTGATATGAAGATACCTGCAGACAAACAGGCACAATTGTCCCTGGGAACACAAAGTTAATTAATGGTAGTTAGGGACTTTCCTGGTACTAAGATATTAAATATGTCTTTAATAATTTATGATGATGTGGGATTGACATTCCAAGGATCTGTATGTGTTTACCTTTGTGAAAAGACTGAAATTTCAGAGAATGGAATAGTCACAAAAGGAATTAACCCAAAGTTGAAGTACTTGGGTCTAGGTTATATATTTTAGTCTGATATGCCCATCTATAAAATCAGTGTTATAACTATATGCTTCTAAAAGTTCTTCTATTCCCCAAGTTGTGTATTTTGAACATTTAAGAAAGATATGCGAATGATACATATTTGCATATGTAGGACAGGAAGGCTTTATCTCTTCATGAAATGACAGGAAGTCTGTGTTGAAAATTTTGGCAATATCTATAAATACTACACTTGAAACAAGTTGCAATTAATGTGTCCCCAGTCAGTTGGTGAGGTAAAATCTGCTGCAGTCAAGACATGGATATCAAAGAAGCTGACAGGTGAGATTGTCAGAATTCTACACTACATTTGATAATTCAGGTGGTAAGTGAAAAGGACTGTAAATAGGCCAGGAGCCAAAAAATGCTTGTGCCCATTCAAGATTATATATTCTAAATACTTACTTATTTTCAAAAATCCCAAGGGATGGCTACATCATGTTTATTTAGGAATAGGTGTAGAGCTAAAAACAATGCACCTTTTAAAAAGGTTTACCAACTTTCCCGTGAAGGTATTGATCCCATGGTTGTTCAGTCGGTAAGTCATGTCCAACTGTTTGTGACCCCATGGACTGCAGCATGCCAAGCTTCCCTGTTCATCACTGTCTCCTAGAGTTTTATATATAATATATATTATATACACATACATACACACAGATTCATCAACAGTGCACATTTTAATCTGGTGTTAGTTCACTATCAAACTGTATTAAACAATGGCATTTTGTTATTACTCTATTAAACTTTATGTTGTTATTACTCTATTTACTTTTATGTGAAATTTAGAAGCTCCTCTTCCATTAATAATGTTCATCTCAGCTTCCCAATATCTTTCCTTTTTTATAAATTGAAAATATTAAAAACTAATTTGTATAATTTTAAAAAACATTGGTCATGCATGCAGTTTAAAAGATAAAAATAAATGAAAAGCACGTATGAGTTAATACAAAAACAAAAAAAATTGTCATTCTTTTTAAAAGTGATTTTTTTTTCTCTTAAAAAAGATAAACTCATCCTTCAATGTCTGTTCTAAATGTCATTTTCTCTTTGAAGGTTTCCTTAGCTCCATCCTAATTAGCCTCTCCCTCCTGTGAGACCTTACAGTTCTTTATGCTTCCTATATTATAACACTTATAGAGTAGTTATTACTTTATACTCATCACACAAATTAAAGTGCAATCTCCTTCAAATGGTTTGGCTCATTCAACATGAGTTTGAGTGAAAGTATAGAATAGTGCTTGATCCAAGTAAACAGATCAGTAAAGTATGTTGAATAAAGTACTTTAGGGGCATTGAAAACCTCATAGGAAGACTTTAAATGAATATAAAATATTTAAAATATGTAATTTATATCTTATACATACTTCAAAATTACTTCTAATAGCTTTTGAATAAATAGTTTATTCAATTGTTTATCAATATATATTAATCTAAATTTTTAAAGTTTCTTTTATTACAATATCAACCTAGCAAGTAGATTGAAAATGTCAATTTTCCCTGGCCTTCAAACTCTTAAAAGATAACCGAATTTAGAAAAAAAGAAAGAAAAAAAAATTCAACCAAGCAATATATGAAATTAAGATTAAAAATCAGTAAAAAAATGTTGAATCAGAGAGGATTAGTAAGTTGTACAAGACATAGGATCCTAATTTGTATAGAATTTATATGAAGAGGCATTTCAAGATTGAAGAAGGTATTACAAAGGCACCAACATAATGCAGAAGGTAATCTAGTGAGACATTCCAACAATAGTTTGACTGTATTCCAACAAATATTCTAACAAATATCTTGTGAGATATTCCAACAATAGCTTGATTGTAGCAAAATCTAAGATGAGGATTAATAAAAGCTCGTCAGATTTCAGAACATTTTGTCAGTCATAAATGAATAATGTTTAAAAATACTCTCTTCTTTTAAAAATGATGTATTTTATAATACCCGTGCAAAGGCATTTTAAGCCTCTAGATTATGCCATGCATTGGATCTCTGGTTTTTGTAGCTTAATCATGACACAGCATAGTTAAGGGGCAACTATATCCAATGTGTAGTACAATGCTCATGTGGAGAAATGTTTCTTTCTGTTCAAGATTCTTCAATTTTAAAATCTTACAGTTAAAAGAAGCCAAACACAATAGGAAGTACTAAAAAGGTAACCTCAACTTGTGGTTTCAGCAAACTTTTGCCTAGAAAAGAATAATTGCAGAATTAGCTTATATATTCCAGAGACTGGTAAACACATCCAAAGCTCTGCATTCCACCACAGACTGTGAGTCTGTATAAGTCAAAAAGTACAAAATATATTAAGATGTTTTTAATAAATTAAATAGATGTGATCAGGAGTAGATTTTCAGTTTACTGTCTCTTTCTCTATCCTCCTTTGTCTCCTTGGTAACCAAAACAACCAGAAGATTGGATTGTGAATTCAAACTCACATGAATTAGAGTTATAACTTGTATCCAGCTTTATTAATAATTTCAAGGATACAAGTAAACATGAAGTGTGCGGTAAACAATCAAAGGTACAAGACTGCCATCTTGTTGCATCAGGGTATGCTTTTATCAAGAATAACGTAGTCTCTAAGTAACATTAGTAGCTCTATCACTTACACAAAACTAAGTTGTTTTAACTATAAAACATCTCCATTTATATGCAGATAGTCACATAGTTTACATGACTGTTTAGAGAGAGCTATGCTGCCTAAATCCCAGGTTTTGTTTACCTTAGCAGTCCTAGACTAGCAGGTATACCTTGGCAAAAGCATTACAAGGATAACTGCTCTCCCACTTGGAAATGCTGATTGATAACTTGCTTCCATTAGCATATTTACAAGGGGATTTGACCAGGTCACTTTCTTTCTTGAGATAAACTCTTTTGCCATCCTACATCTTCTCTCACTGAAGGAAGATAATCTGTTTCATACCAGAATTTCTAACTAATTCCTACTCTTCTTTCAAGATTAGTTTATATTTTACATTTTTCAGGCAGCCCTTTTGTGACCTGCACAACTGCTGTTTAAAATAGCCCTTTTATGTGCCATTAAAACAGAATGTGTTTATACGTTATCACAAAATATAATTGCATATTTGTTTCTTTCTCAGAGATTTTTGAAAGTAGGAATTATTTTATTAACTACAACGCCTAGCACCACTTTTGTACATAAAAGGACTTAATAAATGTTGGCAAGTTAATACATTGATAGTGTTCTTATTATGTAGTATGAAAAATTTAATAGTGATGAAATAAAAGATAATATTTTCCCAGATTATCACTAGCCAATACAGAGTATCAAACAATTTTGATTTGAAATGCTATCTCTGAGGTCCTCATGTTCCTATATTGATAGAATTGATCACTTGTTGAATGTCTAGCTGTTAGAGGATAATCTTTACAAAGAATATTGTTTCTTCACATAATTTCTCAAACTTTGGCAATTAGAATTTAATGTATGCTGGTTTTGAGTTCTGCTCATTATCGTTTATAACCTATGCTTACTTTGTCTATATGCAATCTAAAAATGAGTTGACATCATGCTTTTAATTATAGTAAATTATGTTGTTTCATAATTTCCACAGTATGATGCCTGTAATATTAATCAGACCAAATCATCACATTACATAAAGTTAATCATTAAAATGATGATCTTTATTGCATGCTATAGCACTCTATTTTTATTTCACTCTGCATCAACCACATATTTTCCCCGAATATGGAGGTAAAAATCAAAGCTAAGAAGTGTTTTTTTTTTCCCCTCAGACAGTATGAAAAGAAAGTAACGATTTATTGGACTTCAAAAATGGAAACTTATGGATGCATTTGTCTCTATGAATTCAGTTCCCTTGAATATTTATTGGTGGGGAAAAGGACAAGAGACATGTGTATGTTTGCTTGGTGTACCAGTTGTTCCTCATGAGAATAGGCTTATCAAACAAGTAAATAAATAAATATGTGTGTCATGAACAGAAGTGTCCATATTACTCAACTCACTGAATTGTTGATTATTAATGATCATTGGGGCTTCCATGATGGCTCAGTGATAAAGAATCCACCTGCAATGCAGGAGACGCAGGAGATACAGATTCAACCCCTGGGTCAGGAAGCCCCCAGAGAAGGAAAGGGCAACCCACTCCAGTAGGCTTGCCTGAAAAATTCCATGGACGAGGAGCCTGGTGGGCTACAGTCCACGGGGTTGTGAAGAGTCGGACATGACTGAGCGATGGAGCGCACACACAATGATCATACTCAAACATTAGGTATTAAAAGGCGCTGACACTGACATCTGTGAACCAGTGATTAGCACAGGAGCCTGATTAATTTGAACAACAAAATGTTAAAACCTACTTCATGAAGTTAGACCACTGGTCACTCTGGTCCATCATGAAACATATGGCACTGAAACTGACAAATGAGAAGGAGTACCATTTGCTTTTTTGTTTCAAACTCACGGTATAGGATGCCCTGGTCAGGTAGCATGTCTTCTAAATGCTAAGTGTCCCTTTCTTTAGGATGAATGTTTAGTAATTGTTGACTCCATTTACTACTAGTCAGTTGTCATTTTGTTAGCTTGAATATCTTTGGGGTTTTCATATTAGTCATTCATCATGGTAAACAAAATGTTACTCAATGTCAACTGTCTGCCAGTCATTTTATTAGATACTGATAGGGCTGAAATCCACCTGATAACCTTTCATGTGGCATATTGGCTAGACTATATCCTGATTTGCCAGGCATCTGTCCAAATGTTCATTTTCTTGTACTCATCATTTCTTAAATATTTGAATGTCACGGCTGGATATTGGGGATAGAAAGTTAAGTAAGATATTCTCTTTGTGTCAGTTTACTGTCTAACAAATAAATACATTTAAATTCTGTTTTAATTTGCTATCTTTCTATCTTTAGATAATGTGTTCTATATCTCTACTATTTGCTTTATGAAGTAGTACTTCTTTGTTCTAAACTTGCCCTTCCTTTGTGTTCAAGGAGTCTCCATTAACTAATCTACAATATTGAGTTCATAAGTCCATCACCTGGTTCCTGTATTTTGTGATTATACCTCTAAACTTACTTAGACCAGGAAGGTTGGATTTCCTCTTTCCACTGAGGACAGCCTTCATCCAGCCAAACCCTTACCTTTAATTTGTCTTTGGCTAGATCCTTTCCTGTTCCAATTAGCCTTGTTTTGAAATTCAAAAACTGTAGCTATACAGAGTCTCATTCTTTCAAATATACTAAAATTTCTGTCTTTGAATAAAATTAAATACCACAGGGTTTTGATTTAGCCATATCATAATTTTTAGATAAGCTTCGTCATTTCTTAATATTCCTTTGGTTTCTCTGAGCATCAGTTTCTCTTCTGTAGGAAGGAATACATCTTCCCACAGTGGTTTGTTTGTGAGGCCAGCAAGCAGGAGAATCACTGAGGTTGTGAGATCAATCTGTAAATCATGATGGTACCCACTGTGTTTTTCGCTTTTCGAGCTGCAACAGAGAGAAAATTTTGAAGCTAGATAATTAAAATAAACAACTAATATACAGATGTCATATCTCCTTTGTGAAAATTAAAATGAATTATGTGTTAAGCACTTAAAAAATGATTATGTGTTGAGAACTTAAATATAAGTACTTTTTATCATTACTTATTATAATAAGTATAATTAATAATTATTATTTAATATTATTATTTATTATTATTATATTAATAATATAAGTATTATTATTGTCTGTATTTTCAACAGATTTCATAGTAATGGAAGTAAATTCCTTTGTTGTCCGCAAATAACTCAAAGGATATTTCACTTAACATATGGCTTCACTTACTTTGAATTTCTCATTTTCCTAATATTTCCCTATTGACTACAGTAAATCTTATTATCTCAGTTTTTTTTTCAGTGTAATATCAATACTTTCCAAATAATTGTATATGTTCAAGTCATGTTATGTAAAATGGAAAATCTAGGTACTAAATAGCAAAATAGCAGGACAGAGTGTGATTCATGTCTGCTGCTCAAATCTTAAATATTTGAGAGAGTGAATAACATTGTAATTTTCAAAAGCAGAATTATGGAATGGTCTGTTTGGGGGCCAGTGTGTATACCTTCTGACGTCTCTGCACAGTCAGATAGCTGGCACAAATACTGAATATTCGAATACAAGTTATAAACCCTGCTGCATATGAAAAGTTATTATGTTGGTTGAGGGCATATTAAAATACAGTTTCCTCCTGCTCATAATTCTACATAGTTTTTAGGCAATAAATTTTACTCAAAAGCCATGCAAGAGTACCACTAAATCTTATTCAGCCTTAATCTTACTGTAAATTCTTAAAAGTTCTGATTTATTTGCAGTGTTCAATAACTCATTCTAAGTTAAATGCCAAACTTGGTAAAAAGTATATAAGATTATCTACATATAATAATATATACTACCTAAGTATTCATAGAGAAGAGTAGAAAGGACTGAAACACACCCTAAACGCGTCTGAAATGTGCTCCCAATATGTGCAGCCTTAGTTCGGGATTTTATTTTTGCCTTCCACAGAAAAGAGTACTATTATAAATACACACCATGTGTTGATTTCCTCAAACCTAAAGATTCGGCATTGTTCTCCAGTCAAGTTTGCCATTATCATTAGAATTTAGCATCACTTGACATTTCTGAAACACAGTAAGCTGGTTTATATTGATGAGCTATGAGACGCTCCCTTCTGCAAAGGTGACAGAAGTGACACAGAAAGCGTGTCATAGTTTGGGACTGTATTTATTTTGTAATTTGAAGTATTTCAGGAATATTTTGCTTTCCAGACATCACACATTTTTATTTTGTAAAAAGTTAAAGAGGAGCAGTTTTCATTCCAATCCTAAAGAAAAGCAAGGCCAAAGAATGCTCAAACTATCACACAATTGCACTCATCTCACACGCTGGTAAAGTAATGCTCAAAATTCTCCAAGTCAGGCTTCAGCAAATACGTGAACCGTGAACTTCCAGATGTTCAAGCTGGTTTTAGAAAAGGCAGAGGAAACAGAGATCAAATTGCCAACATCTGCTGGATCATTGAAAAAGCAGGAGAGTTCCACAAAAACATCTATTTCTGCTTTATTGACTTCGCCAAAACCTTCGACTGTGTGGATCACAATAAACTGTGGAAAATTATTCAAGGGATGGGAATACCAGACCACCTCACCTGCCTCTTGAAAAACCTATATGCAGGTCAGGAAGCAACAGTTAGAATTGAACATGGAACAACAGACTGGTTCCAAATAGGAAAAGGAGTCCGTCAAGGCTGTATATTGTCACCCTGCTTATTTAAATTATATGCAGAGTACATCATGAGAAACGCTGGGCTGGATGAAGCACAAGCTGGAATCAAGATTGCCAGGAGAAATATCAATCACCTCAGATATGCAGATGACACCACCCTTATGGCAGAGAGTGAAGAGGAACTAAAGAGTCTCTTGATGAAAGTGAAGGAGGAGAATGAGAAGTTGGCTCAAAGCTCAACATTCAGAAAACTAAGATCATGGCATCTTGCCCCATCACTTCATGGGAAATAGATGAGGAAACAGTGGAAACAGTGTCAGACTTTATTTTTTTGGGCTCCAAAATCACTGCAGATGGTGATTGCAGCCATGAAATTAAAAAACACTCCTTGGAAGGAAAGTTATGACCAACCTAGACAGAATATTAAAAAGCAGAGACATTACTTTGACAACAAAGATCCGTCAAGTCAAGGCTATGGTTTTTCCAGTGGTCATGTATGGATGTGAGAGTTGGACTATCAAGAAAGCTGAGCGCAGAAAAATTGATGCTTCTGAACTGTGGTGTTGGAGAAGACTCTTGAGAGTCCCTTGGACTGCAAGGAGATCCAACCAGTCCATCCTAAAGGAGATCAGTCCTGGGTGTTCATTGGAAGGACTGATGCTGAAGCTGAAACTCCAATACTTTGGCCACCTCATGCGAAGAGTTGACTCATTGGAAAAAGCCCTGATGGTGGGAAAGATTGAGGCCAGGAAGAGAAGGGGATGACAGAGGATGAGATGGCTGGATGGCATCACCGACTCGATTGGACATGAGTTTGAGTAACCCTCGGGCGTTGGTAACGGATAGGGAGGCGTGGTGTACTGCGATTCATGGGGTTGCAAAGAGTCAGACAAGACTGAGCGACTGAACTGAACTGAAAGTGGAGTATAAGATTTTTTGGCTTTTCCTTTTTTTTTTTTTTTCCCCTTACCTTTGCTGTTGAGTTACCTTTATGTTGGAGTCATGATCTTAGAGCTAAGTGTTACTGAGTAGGTTGAAAAATGATTTGGGGGAAAAGTGAATTCAGAAAAGGACAACTTCAAATAAATTGCATTTATTTCACCTTCTACAAGTTAAGTTTGCTTCAGGTGTTTTACATTTTTGAATTGCCTTAAGCAACACCACAAACCAATTAATGTAGCTAGGTATTGTTATCCCCTTTTTATATATAAGGTCAAAGCGATTCAGCAACTATCCCAAATAAGCAGTGGAAGTAGGTTTCAAACTATTCAATTTCACTTACTTCTCTTTCCCTTCTAAACCACGAGCATTTTGAAAGCCACTGTCTTGTGTATTTACCACCCGCAATATCCATTTATTTATTGGTTTTGCTATTGCTAATCTCTTAATTTTATAATTAAAAGGAAAAGATTGTGTGATAGTAGTTTGTGGAGCTCAGTTTTCAAGTCTTCAAAACCAGTTTTCAAAAAATATCTTAATTAAGACAGACTGAAATAGCTTCATTTCAATATATAGTAATGTGTTTTTCAAATTAAAAAATCATCCCTTGAAGGAGTTGCTTTAGAGTTTTTAGATTTTTATGACATTGTAATTTTCATACCATAAATATTCTGTATATTTGTTTATATGCTGTGACTCTATGCTATTATGTTATGTAAGAATTTTTCTTCTCTGAGGAAAAAAAATTTCACTCCCTTATGGGTGATACTAATCTCACTGACAGTTCATGGTATAGATCAATGGGTGATCTAATCTCACTGAAAATTCATGGTATAGATCAACTGAAGTTCAGAGATAGGCAGCTATAGTCTAAAATGACGTGGTTCACAAAGGGTCACTTCTGGGACAGCAGCAAAGCATCACCTAGCAATTTGTTAGAAATGCAAATTCTCAGGCCTCATTCAGTCCTATAGAACTGGGGGTAAGCCCGTGCAGTGTTGTATCAGGTCTTCTAAGGTGATTCTGATGTACTGCAAAGATTGGAACCACCGCTCATGGTTGGAGTGCTGAGAGATGGGTCCATGGCTTCATCGTAACATTGAGCAAGTTACATTTTATCTCAGTTTTTTCATTTTGTTGTAGCCCAAATAATTCCTGGTTAGAAGCCTTACACATTCAACTTTCTCAACCTCACTTGTCAACTGAGAATCTACCTTTCTTCCATTGGGTAGGGAAAGAGTGAGACTAGAGACACTCACAACCTCTCCTATGGGTTGTTTTTACATCTCCTGCAAAAGACTAGTCAACATACTGGTTAGGGTCACATTAACAAAGGCCTGGCCCCCAAAACAGTAAGTGGAAAAAGAAGTGAATAAATAAATCTTAACATTCTATCTTAATAGACATCCCATTAGGGGCATGAAAACAAAAACTGGGGTGTCCAATTTTATGGCAGAATAAATTAATGTGAGATACGTGGAATAACTGGGAATTTGTCAAGAGGAACATGTTTGTTTCTCTTTCTTGAAATTTTCTTTTTTTTTTTCAAAAGTAAAAATAAATATTACTTGTTTCATGGTTCTACGGATTTTCTCTAATCTTTTCTCTTTCCTATCATTCTAATCAGTTACTTCCAGAGACTTGCTTACCCACTTTATGGACTTTTTGCTAGTTTAGATATATGCAGCCTGGTAATAATCAGAATTTATTTTCATAAAAGGGATGATTAAAAAGAGAACTTAACCTACAGAAATAAAAGCATAAGGAGACCGTGCTATTCTAGTGAGAAACCTCACACACCGCCAGCCATAGGGCATGCACTACCTAAAACCTCAGAAACAGCTTGTGATGTCATGATCTGGACTTCCCGGATGGTGCTAGTGGTAAAGAACCCACCTGCCAGTTCAGGAGACAAGAGACACAGGTTCAATCTCCTGGTCTGGAAGATCTCCTGGTGGAGGGCATGGCAACCCACTCCAGTATTCTTGCCTAGAGAATCCCGTGGACAGAGGAACCTGGAGAGCAAAAGTCCGTAGGGTAGCACAGAGTCGAACATGACTGAAGCGACTTAGCATGCATGCACACTCTCCATGATCTATAATATTTCACATGACAACTTCAATCCAAGACTTCCTGTGTCAGTGATTTACAGAATGTTAACAGCTGATAACTGAATCTCAGCTTTGGTGAAAGAAAAAAACTTCATGTTGATTTAAACATTATAAGCTTTAGCATGAATGATTGACTTAAAAATCAAAGATTAAATCAAGAAGAAACATTTTCAGGTTTTTCTCTGTTCTGTTTCATTTTAGATGGAGCTTGCTAGAGAAGAAAAATGTGAATTTTTGCCTTTCTTGTCTCCACGGAAGGTTATAGTAAAAGGTGGGAGAATTGTTGCTGTGCAATTTATTCGGACAGAGCAAGATGAAACTGGAAAATGGAATGAAGATGAAGATCAGATAGTCTGTCTGAAAGCCGATGTGGTCATCAGTGCCTTTGGCTCAGTTCTGAGTGATCCTAAAGGTAGAGTGCTTGGGAGCTGAAATGTGTTATGCAATTGTCTGTTATTTTACTGCCGTAATGGTTTCCAGCTTTCAGGGAATTGTTTTTCACTTGAAGATTCATTTCCTTCTTCTAGTATGGAATGCCAGAAATCTTGATTTGCAAGACTTAGAAATGGTATTTAATACTTATACAGAATTATTTTTAAAGTACTGGGAATCGAAGACAACATTAATCTTTCTTTAAGCTTATAGTCAAAATACATATCCTACTTTGTAACAATGTTTGCCTTGTTTCCTCTGTAAAAATCAGCTTTTTCTTCAACTAGACCTAGGGTAAGAAAATGTGACAGAGAACTTGTAATAGCCAATCTTCAGTGATTCAAGCAAATTAAGATCTAATGAATAGTCAAAAATAGAATTCATGTTTACTATTATTTGCATACCAAATTATCACTAGAAATATCAAAATTGTCAAATTAGGAAATTTGAACTTCTGTCATTTCATCTAAATGGCCTAAATGGACATGCTAAGAACAAAATGCTTTGAACAAGATATGAGAAAAAGAAATATATAACATTCCAACTGAATAATAAGTCAATCAAGTAAGACTATTTTGTGTTGTTTGCCTTGCACACAGTGTTTTTGTGGGCCACTTTACATAAAGGCTTAGGTTCCTCTGTACCCTCCACTTTGCAAATCTTTTACCTTTTACTGCACACCGTCAAAATGACATCTATTTCATTAACTAAAAGGAAAATAAAGAAAGATGTTTCTCTAATTTCAAGATTTATTAGGAAAAACAGTAAGTAAAATTTCTGAACCTGATGATTCCTATAGCTTCCTACTATATCCGTGCTAAAATTACATTTTGGGTCTGAAACAGAAAAAGATAATGCTTGCAAATGTGCATTTTTATCCAATAGATAAGTAAAATGTTTAACCACTCATCAGGATATTTTATCTGCAGGACATCAAACATCTTGGTATTTGGAAACATCCAGATGTTTAATGTCATCAAGATAAATGTTTTCAAATAGTTGGATGATGGCCTGAATTTGTCACTTTTCATCTAGACATTTATGTGATATGCAGACATAGTCACAGTGCGCTTTGTTATTCATTGATGAGTTCAGGAAGGAAAAAGAGAGCAACGTATAAACTGTATTCTGTTATCTAAAAAAAGATCATAATATTCTTACTGCTCTGTATATGACTGAAGACTGAGTAAAAATTTGAATCACTTAACTTGCAATTCTGTTGATTTTTTGTCTATCAAAAAACAATTTATCTTACCATTTAAATTTATGTTCCACAACTGACAACTCTAATATTAAGAAAAATATATCTTTTCCCTAGCAAACTTAAGTAGATGTGACTCAGAAAATCATAGAATACAGCTTTCCAAAGCTTATGTTGGTATGTGTGTGAAGAGTGAAAGATTTAACTTAATATTTAAAATATTGAGTAGAAGAAAAGAAAATCAGATTTACTTGTGTTTATTGGACTAAATCATTTAAAAATTTGTGAATTTTGTTCCAAAATTTACTTATGTATGTTTCATCCAGTACTCTATATGTTTCACCCCATATACATTAGAGAAATCAAGGAAAAATGATTAAACCTTCCCTTTCCCTTTTTTCCCCCCTCCTCCTGACTTGAAAAACAAACTGCTTGAGAAAATTTTCCTCAAATAAAACTACTTGCTTTACGAGGACCTTCAACGTTGACATTAATGAAAGCTACTTTCTAGTTAGAGGGGAGCTGGAAGAGCTGCAATGTTAAATAGCATTCACATCTCTACTGCTTTCTAAATAAATTCAATACTGTTTTTTGAATGGAATACATTAAAAAAATGGTAGGGAGAAATATAATTTGTGAAAAGTTGATCAGGAAGATCCTACCCAAGTGGTATTTAAAATCTTGAAACAACAATTTCAAAGAAAACTTTCATGTGCACGTGTTATCAGATATCGTGAAAATCAGATTGTAGGAAGCAAGTTGTCAGTTTGGGTAAGAAGAGAAGCTGTTCATGTCTCTTCTGCCCTGAATCTTTTCCCATCTCAATACTCCTGTGATATGATTTATGTGTGATACTTTTGTGATTATTGCATATGTGGTATTATATATTTCAATATATTTACTTATAACCTCTTTCTTAAATCATCAATTTGCTTTCCTACCCTTCTTCTTCACTCCTTCCCAGGCTCACTTTGTACAGACTCCAGTGAACTGCACACAAAACTCGACGTAATCTTTTCACTCCTTATTCTATTTTCTGCATTTAACAGTGTTAAATATTTCTTTCTGTTTGAAAAACTCTCTTCTGCGTCACTTAACCTTTCTGAGCCTCAGCTTCTTCCTCTGTAACAAAACATGGATAATAATACATACTCTTTCTACCTCTCAGGACAGTTGTCAGAATTAAAATGAAGTAATGTGAAAGTGCTTTGGAATTGAAACTGTAACACTTTATTATTGTTTATGACACTCCATTATCTTGCTTTTTCTTTTAACTGTTCCTTTTCCATTGTCACTGACTGTTTCCTTCCTCTAAAAAGTTCAGACTTTGCCCATTTTCTTTTTTCTTAATATATTTATTTCTTCACTGAACTCATTTATTCATTTATCCATCCATACATTAATTCCTGTTAAGAATATTTAACAGACAACTTCTATGTGGCAAGTGGTAGCCAGACTTACAATAAGCACTATTGCACTTCTGTATAAAATGACTCTGAAATCTCTTTCTCTACTCTTCATTTCTCAGCAGATATTTCATCCTCTGTTTATGCTCATGCATGTAACAAGCATTTAGTGAGTTTCTAGTGAATGCCAGGTACCAAAATGTATTCTGGAGAGTACAAAGATGAATGAGATATTTCTTGAACTTAAAAACTTCACAGACTGGGGCTGGAGGCAGACCTTCAAACAAAAAGTTTGTTTTATCAAGTTTAGAATACATTTAGAGATATAAGCACAAAATAAGGATCTCATCATCAGGTTGCCCTAAGACTGATTTCCTCTCAAGTTTGCTATTATTGGAAATGGTACAATAGTTCTCTTCTCACTAAAGTTCAAAAAGGATATCCCAGATTCAGATATCTAATTCCAATTTTGCTTTTTATTAAAGTCACCAGTGTTACCCTGTACAAGAGGATGAAACTCCTACTGACTGGCTGAGAACTTCAGCAAATGATTTTCTGTACTACGTGCCTAGCTTTACTTTCCAGTATTCCCCATTGAACTGGTCCTCCTAGTTTCTAGTACAGGGTGGATTCCATAGTGGTTAATTTGGAAAATACTTGGTGAATGTATTATGTAACTATATGCTGAAGAATTAAAGGAATGAAATAAATGACAGTACAGTGATAATTTATACTCTCCACATTATCTGATTACAATAATATTTTAAGTGAAAATAGTGAAATGAAATTGTAGTGTCTCAATTATATCAATAATAGTTGTTTGTAAAGGTAAACTAAATTGGGAAATTCGAAGAAAATTATTTATCTAATTTTTTCTTATGTACTACATTATTTTGTAAGTCCCTTAATTTATGTGTTACACAATGGAGAATATAAAATAGCTTTAGTATTAAGCACCAAGTGTATCTCTAATACTTATTTCATGTCATAAAAATAGTAACTGCCTCAATAGCCTATAGAAAAGAAAAATGTGTCAAATTTATAAAACAAATTTGTATAATATCCTTAGATTACAGTTGCTAATTATTTCATTCTTCCCAAGGCTTATCACAATTATAAGTAATCATCATTATTTTACTTAATTCTGTTTTATTTCTCTCTCTCTCTTTTTTTTTTTTTTTTTTGGATTGTAGCAGTGAGTAGAAACTAAGAACAAAAGACTACATATTCCACATCCTTATGCGTGGAATTTATGTGTGCTTATTATAAGCACAATTTAATTGAATCCTTCATTAACTACTGTTACAAATTCTAAAGGTAGTATATTGTCCAATTTCTAATTTGATTGGGATGATAAATTCTTAGCCTTATTTAATATCTTTCCTATGAAAAACTCAAGGTGGTTCCACCTTTTCAAAATTCTCATCCATTCCCTCTAAGAATGTAAGATCCCAAATCACATTTAGTTTGGATTTTAGTATTCAAGTCTGATTTTAAAAGCTCTCAGTAAATTAAGCACGGGCTGCCTCTAACTGGCATTTCTACTCCACAAATATTGCCCTTCACTGGAAATTTTAAAACATGTATTTATTTATTGTAAGAGCATATGTTTCATGATATAAGAAGTCTTTTCTTCTGTTAAACACCAACATCAGTGTTTATGGAGTTGAATTTTCCCTCTTTTTGTTAGGACAATGTCAAGTTTAAGATACTTTTATCCTTATTTTATTCCCTTTTCTTTCTGCTTGGAACCAAACTACCAGTTACGAAAAAAAATGTTATGAAAAATCTCTATTGTTAGTTTGGAATTGATAAGGAGAATCTGTTACCATTTTTTCTGACCGCACAGTTTCATTTTTTCAGGGGAGGTGGTAACATACGTCCTTGTTTGCACATTCCTGGGAGGTGTAGATGATACAGTTTCGTCTGCTTTCCCACAGCTGAAGGAGGGCGCTTTCAGCTCCGCCATGGCCTCGGTGTCTCTTTCACATGCTGCGCCAAGTCGTCCTCTCATTCCTTTGCAATGTCTACTTTGAAAAGACCCATGTGCTTTGATGTTTCAGAACCTGTAATAATTTATCTTCTAGTTAGATTGTAAACCCCCAAGGGACAGAGGATGTATCTTTACAGTACGTTGTAGTCCCAATAATAGCCATGATAGATACTTAGTTTATATTTGTGCATTTGATTTGACTTGATTCTTATTAAGATTTTAATTTCTTTATTTGTTGTTGTTGCTCAGTCTCTTGTGACTCTTTGTTATGTCCAACTCTTTGCGATCCCATGGGCTGCCACACGCCAAGCTCCTCTGTCCTTCACTGTCTCTGAGAGTTTGCTCCATTTCATGTCCATTGAGTCGGTGATGCTATCTAACCACTTCATTCTCTGCCAGGCTCTTCTTTTGCCTTCAATGTTTCCCAGGCTCAGAGTCTTTTCCAGTTTTATTATACCTAGTTGTTATATTTTTCCTGCTATGGGGCTTATTTGATTTATTTTTCTTAGAAAACATAAATGTTAGAAAAGTAATTCTGTTTTTTCTTTGCTATTGATTTTTCCCTTGTCTTGGCATAAATTGTTGAACTCTTTATAATCCAATAAATATGACACTAATTAGAGTCCGTCTGGTGTAGCAGCTTAGAGCAGGGGCTCTGGAGCCAGGCTGCCCAGCTGGAAATCTGGCTCCCTTAGCCTCTTTGTACTTCATGATCTTGATCTTTTAAGAAGGAAAATTATAGTATCTACCTTCTAGCGTTATTTTAAGAATAAATAAATTAATAATATATGTAAGGCACTTAGATATATGTCTAGCACGTAGTGAACATCTCTTACGTTGTAGATGTTACTATCCTTGTGTAACAAAATCGCACTTTAATAATTAAATTGATTTATAGTTGAGTTATGACGGTATGAATCTTATCTAGGAATAAAAGCCTTGAGAATTAGGACTTCATCTGGGGCCTTGCAGGCTCTGTCCACATGTCTCTGTAAATGAGTAAAACAGAAGCTCTTACAAATTATGAATTTTTAAATGAGAAAATGTTTTCTTTATTTCATTATTTTTACTTTACAGAAAAAAAGTACACAGTTTTGTAACTGTATCATATGTTTTCAAAATGTTTTATGATCAATTCTGATGATTTTTATACCATTGAGAGGAATTTTTTTCAACTACTTTTAGTACTTAGAAATCTGTATTTTGGGTTTTCCATAAAGCAAATAAATGTTTAAAGAGCAGAGGATATGTTTAATATCTTTGTTTTCTCCTCTTGAACAAGGTAAAGTCTGGGCCAAATTTTTGTTTTGTATGATTGCTCATTTTTATGTGAAAAAGGAAAGAGAGAAGCACTGTTGATGTTGCTAAATTGGAGCCTTTAAGTACTCAAAAATTATGGGATTAGATAACTAAGGTGAAAAACCTTTGTTTTCGGAAGAAGGATGAATGGCGGCAGTGATACCCACTCAGGAAAACGCCGCCCAGCCTGCTCAGGCTAGCAAGTGCCGAGGTGACTGAGCTCTGCGGGCGTATCTCCGGGCGTAGCATGAGTGTGTGGTGCTTCTAGGGAAGGAGTTTGTGCACTTCACCCAGAGGCTACGTTTTCTTCCGGCTCATCTCACTAGAGACAACGAGGAAACACAACGCCCAGCGCTTTCTGAACCTTTACTACCCGCCTCAGAAAACAGCTGCCTTCATAGCATTAATAGCAATTAGTTCCATAAGGAAGTGTTATTTTTGGGGGGGTAGGGTGGGGGGAGGGGCTGGCAGGATGGTGGGGAGGCTATAAAATGACTTACCAGCTCCTCTTATTAGAAGGCCCTCAGTGTTTTCCAAAACCTCGTGGAGTAAATAAAAGATTCTGCCAGTACTAGCTTCAAGTGTAGTTTGATTCAGTTGCTGTCACCCTGAAAAAAGGAGCAGCCCATAGGTTAATTTGCCTTATTCTGGCCTAAGCCAGAGCTTGAAAAGGCTAGGTATGTAAGGAATTAGTGTGCATGAATCCATGACGATGCAGATATTCAGGAATTTTTCAAAAGGGCCCGTTTTTCCTCTGTTATTTTAGGTATTGGGAAAAACTAGAAAAATATTTTAAATTGAGCAGTACATGGGTCAAGTGCCCAATAGTCATAGTTATCTGTGCTTGAGAAGACATGGCATCAGTATGTTTAATTTGCTTTTTTTCTTATTAAAATGTTATTTATATGCTACTTCGCTAATGGAAGTGGGAACACTAGGGCATTTTAATAACCTGCCCTTTTTAACAAGCATGTTTCATCTTTCAAACAATAAAACAGCTCCTTCAGAAGCCATGGATGGCATTTAGAAATTCAGCAAACTTTTCTTTGAATAATTGTCTACTTTTTGTGGCTTTTAACTTTCAGAATTCCTTTTCTGCCTTACCAAAAATAAAAAGGAGAGGGATGGAATGGAATATCAAGTTGAGAATGTGCCATAATTGATCAGATTTTCCCTATTGTATACATTTTTATAAACAGAAATGTTTACAATATAGTTTCAAAGTACAGATTAAGGAATACTGTACTTTAATGCTAGCTAGGAGAACTTTTTGATTGATGGCAGAAATGTTAGAGGAAGGGCCTCACTGATGATTAATATGACTAGGAATGGATAGATAAAATTGAAAAGTAGAGTAGCAGGCATAGTAGCACTGATGTTTTCCTTACTCACATTTCCAAATATTGTAGGAGGGACTTAACTGATTTTGTTTAGTGTCTAAGTCTTGTCTGACTCTTTTGCAACCCCACGGAGCTCCTCTGTCCATTGGATTTTCCAGGCAAGAATATTGGAGTGAGTTGCCCTTTCCTTTTTTAGGGGGGTCTTCTCAACCCAGAGATGGAACATATATCTGCATTGCAGGCAGATTCTTTACCACTGAACCACCAGGAAGACTGCTGGAAGGGACTTAAGAGATAATATACTGCAGACTCCTAATTTCACAAGTTTATTTGTTTAGCTAATAGTTTCTGATGGCCTGCTGTTCCAGACCCTGAGTGTGTTCTCAGGATAAAGTGGAGAACAGGTAGATGCAAACTTGGCATCCAGGAATGCAGTTTAACCAGGCAAGACTCACATTCATAATAAATTGTGCTGGGAGAAGTTTAGAGTCCCCGGGGAAGCAGAGAGAGAACAATCTGAAGGTTCAGAGAAGCTTCCTAGAGGAAGTGGGTTGTAAATTGAAGGCTGAGTGATGTGTAGGAGTTTCCAGGTGGAATGGGGGTGGAAGGGAGAGAGCCAGGGGGAGATTATGCAACTTGCTCAACACCACATTGTTAGATTAAGTAGTCATTTTACAGTCATTTTTAAAAGCTATATTAAAAAAATAGCATGTCTTTAGAAAGTTATCATCCTACTTATTTCATGCATGTTCTTTCTCATCATTATAAATGAAGGTCTGAATTTTTCATTTTTATGTCCAAAATTTAACTTTTTATTTTATGATTTCTATTATTTATTCTCTCATTATTTTTCATTCAATGAATAACTTTTTAATACCCAAATATGTTATAGGGCCTATCCAGGCACTAAGAATACAAATATGAGTAAAAGGGAGTCTTTGCCTTTCAGGGACTCATATAGGCTAATGAGAGAAACAGGCATGTTAAATAATACATGCGCTGTAGCATAATGTAGCATAATGCTAATATGCAGTGATGTTTGGTCTGGGTTTTAGGGCTTGAGGAGGAGTTTCTCCTGCTCAAGCCTGAAAAGATGATGCCAAGATGATGCTGTGAATGTGCTGCACTCAATATGTCAGCAAACTTGGAAAACTCAGCAGTGGCCTCAGGACTGGAAAAGGTCAGTTTTCATTCCAATCGCAAAGAAAGACAACACCAAAGACTGTTCAAACTACCGCACAATTCCACCCATCTCACATGATAGCAAAGTAGTGCTCAAAATTCTCCAAGATAGGCTTCAGCATGAACCAAGAACTTGCAGCTGGATTTAGAAAAGACAGAAGAACCAGAGATCAAATTGCCAACATCTGTTAGATTATAGAAAAATCAAAAGAATTCCCGAAAAATTTCTACTTCTGCTTCATTGACTATTGACTTCTACTTCATTGAATGCTTCATTGACTATACTAAAGCCTTTGACTCTGTGAATCAAAACAAATGGTGAAAAATTCTTCAAGAGGTGGGAATACAGACCACATTGTCTGCCTCCTGAGAAACCTGTATGTGGTCAAGAAGCACAAATTAGAATCGGACATGGAACAACAGACTGGTTCCAAATAGAACAAGGAGTGTGTCAAGGCTGTATATTGTCATTCTGCTTATTTAACTTATATGTAGAGTACATGATGAGAAATGCTCGGCTGGATGAAGCACAAACTGGAGTCAAGATTGCTGGGAGAAATATCAATAACCTCAGATATGCAGATGACACCACCACTATGGCAGAAAGTGAAGAGGAACTAAAGAGCCTCTTGATGAAAGAGAGAGAGGAGAGTGAAAAAGTTGGCTTAAAGCTCAACATTAAAAAAACTAAGATCATGGCATTTGGTCCCATCACTTCATGGCAAATAGATGGGAGACAATGAAAACAGTGACAGACTTTATTTTCTTGGGCTCCAAAATCACTGCACATAACTGCAGCCATGAAATTAAAAGATGCTTGCTCCTTGGAAGAAAAGCCATGACAAACCTAGACAGTGTATTAAAAAGTAGAGACATTACTTTGCCAACAAAGGTCCATATAATCAAAGCTATGATATTTCCAGTAGTCATGTATGAATGTGAGCTTTGGACCATAAAGAAGGCTGATCGTCCAAGAATTGATGCTTTTTGAACTGTGGTGCTAGAGAAGACTCTTGAGAGTCCCTTGGACAGCAAGGAGATCAAACCAGTCAATCTTAAAGGAAATAAACCCTGAATATTCATTGGAAGGATTGATGCTGAAGCTGATGCTCTAATACTTTGGCCACCTGATGCAAAGAGCTCACCTGATGCTGGGAAAGATTGAAGGCAGGAGGAGAAGGGGACAACAGAGGATGGCATCACCAACTCAGTGGACATGAGTTTGAGCAAACTCCAGGAAATGGTGAAGGACAGGATAGCCTGGTGTGCCTCAGTCCATGGGGGTGTGAAGAGTTGGACTCGACTTAGTGACTGAACAACAACAAGGATTTTCTCTGTTAGAGGGAATATCGTATACAAGGTGCAAGCTGGTAAACAGCCTCAGGTGACCAGACAGTAGTGAGAAATTCTGTCTAGCTGGAGCACATGCTGCATGTTAAGATATGGTGGCAAGTGGATAGGGGTAAGATTGGAGGAAGTTTGTCTACAAATTTAGGTGAAATTAGCAGACTTACATGCTAAGCCAGGGATTGTGAATTTTGCCCTATACACACCCAACTGATAAATGAGGAGGTTTAAATATTGGAGAGATCTTTGTGCTAATGTGACAGTTCTGGTAGGTGCTGGATCTTCCTTCTCTCTGCTTGGGTTTGAACCATTTGTAATATTCTTCAAACAGTTGGGAAACCATGAAATCACCCTTAAGGTGCTTCATATCAGAAGGCAAACGTGCTTCCTGCTATTAGATGCCGGAAGTAGGTAAATTACTCAGCAGTCACAGGTGTGATCCAACAATGCAGGTTCCCTGTTGGGAAGCTGAAGCAGGAAGGTTCTTAGTATTAAGGCACCCTCAACTGGGCAACTGTCAAGCTGTACTCTTGGCAAGGGTGTGCTGTTGTTCAGTCGCCCAGTCGCTCTTTGCGGCCCCATGGATTGGAGTGCCCCAGACCTCCCTGTTCCTCGCCATCTCCTGGAGTTTGCCCAAGTTCATGTTCGTTGCATTGGTGATGCCACACATGCCTAATTTCTTCTTTCATATCTGCTAATTATAATTACGAATTGCAGCTTTTTAAAGAGAAGTAAGATACAGAGTGATACCACGAGTATTATACCAATATTTGTTTCCCCGCATGAAAGGAAGCATCAGGAGTATGAAATAAACATGCTTCTCCAAGGTGGCAGTGATAGTGATAAAGATGGCCTGGGATTAAGACAGAATAGTATTGATGAAACCATTTAAAAGACTGTCAGTTTGCATGGTTACTGCTTAAGGCTTAAGTTAAGTTAAAGGACATAGCACTATTGAAGAACATTCAGAATCCAGATGTACTTTTTACACAGACATTAATGATTTGGTCATCTGTATGATAAAGAAGTGGAATATGGAGACTCTAGCATGGGATCTGATTAGATGTAATCAGATATGTCCATATAATGCCTGAAGAGCTCATGAATGCAGCAGGTAGAACAAATAGATCTAAGGGAAATGGTGATGTGTTTCATTTGGATTTGCTAATCCATTCAAAAGCTGGAAATAGGACTAGAACTAAGAAGTTTCAGGTTGAAAAGAGACATAATTATTATATATCATTTGTCTTTTCACTGTCATAAACTAGTGTCTAGAATAGTGGTTATTCTTTGGTTGAATTAATGAATAAAGACTATTATAACTTATAGTTTAGATGACAGTTTCTTAAAAGTATGAATAAAGAGGACATGTGGCATTTCTTCTGGAAATCAAGAAGAATCTATCATATTATGAACAGGGAAAAAATCAGCCTTTCTTATGCTGATCTTTAGGTGGTAAATATTTTAGGAGGACATGGGCATCAAGACAGTTTTAGTCTGTGATGCTGCACCACCCCCAGTTTTACTAATGCATGTAGTTCCTGATGCTACCTTTCCATTATATAATGCCTGAGAAATAAAACATTGACATATCCTTTGTATTGTTGGCCAAGTGATGAGAATGAATCCTTTTTTAGTCTTCCTGTCCGTTGTCTTGCTTTTAACCCTATTTTAGATAGGTAGCATTCTCAGAAAACCAATAGTAAAACTGTACATGTTTTCTTAAAAATTGCCGTAATAATCAGATTTTTTTTTCTGACTGAAAAAATTATTGTCTTTTTATTATAGACTATACTGTGCAGAGTGAGGATAAAGTGGTAGAATTTAAAGCGAGTACTGGCATTTCTGCAGAATTACCATCCAAAATAATGGAATCTTTGCACAGTTTTTCTTTGGAATTATTTTAAAAGGGTGGAGGTGATGAGGAAGGAGGTCAAACTGATAACAGTGTTGAAAGTGATTTGGAATCAACATCACATCACTTACAACTGCCTTAGACATCCATTTGAAGCATAACATGATATTTCTGTAATTATTTTACTTCTCTCTAACAACTGCATAGGAATAGGTTTGTTTCCCCAGTGAATAGCTCTGTTCAAAGCCTTCCCTTATCTTTATTTTCCAGGTTTCACTAGTGGTTGATATCAT
Source organism: Cervus canadensis (assembly GCF_019320065.1). Taxonomy (NCBI): domain Eukaryota; kingdom Metazoa; phylum Chordata; class Mammalia; order Artiodactyla; family Cervidae; genus Cervus; species Cervus canadensis. The sequence goes on from NC_057387.1 coordinate 43,897,306, forward strand.
ATGCATTCTTACAGGGAGACAGTGGATAAATCAGTGCTTTTCCATCAAATCAAAGATTACATACAAGAAGTCGAGCAGTGGCATGTAACAAGTTTTGCTGGGAAAAGGAGGTAGAAAATGGAAAAATAACATAATTGTTTCAGAGAACAGAAATCTTCAAATGTAGGAAAATGGTATTCAGCATATAGTGACTGTAATACATGTCAAGAGCTTTATTGACATAGCCTATTATATTTGTCTTTTAAATACTAGTTAGCTTATGGTACACTAAAAGTTTATTCTGAAGCCTGATATTCTTCTGAAGTATTAAATTATAGTAAGCTGTTATAATGTAAAATCAAGATACAAAATTTAGTCAAATTACAAATTTAGTAATGATGTAGATTTTATACTAATGCTCTTAGTAATATATATTTAATATTACAGATTAGTGTTAATTACTTTGCATTTGTATTATTGGCTGAAAGCACAAAGTAAAAATAACGATATACCTCTTTTAGACAGATACATTAGATAATGACCTACATGCTTGTAAGTTGTAATTTTATGAGTTAGAAAATTACATTGAATCATATTTAATATGTGCTAAGTTGCTTCAATCATGTCCGACTCTTTGCAGCCCAGTGGACTGCAGCCAGCCTGGCTCCTCTGTCCATGGGTTTCTCCAGGGAAGAATACAGGAGTTGGAGTGGGCAGGAATACTGGAGTGGGTTCCAGGTGATCTTCCTGACCCAGGGATTGAACTCGTGTCTCCTGTGTCTCCTGAAATGCAGGCAGATTCTTTACCAAAGAGCTTCAGGGGAAGCATATTTAATATACAGCCCCCAAATAGGGAAGCTACCTAATGCAAATGTAATATGCCCATATGATTTATTCAGTTCAGTTCAGTCACTCAGTCGTGTCTGACTCTTTGCAACCCCATGAATCGAGCATGCCAGGCCTCCCTGTCAATCACAAGTTCCTGGAGTTTACTCAAATACATGTCCATTGGTCGGTGATGCCATCCAGCCATCTCATCCTCTGTTGTCCCCTTCTCCTCCTGCCTGCAATCCCTCCCAGCATCATGGTCTTTTCCAATGAGTCAACTCTTCACATGAGGTGGCCAAAGTACTGGAGTTTCGGTTTCAGCATCAGTCCTTCCAATGAACACCCAGGACTGATCTCCTTTAGGATGGACTGGTTGGATCTCCTTGCAGTCCAAGGGACTCTCAAGAGTCTTCTCCAACACCACAGTTCAGAAGCATCAATTTTTCGGTGCTCAGCTTTCTTGACAGTCCAACTCTCACATCCATACATGACCACTGGAAAAACCATAACCTTGACTAGACAGACCTTTGTTGTCAAAGTAATGTCTCTGCTTTTTAATATGCTATCTAGGTTGGTCATAACTTTCCTTCCAAGGAGTAAGCGTCTTTTAATTTCATGGCTGCAGTCACCATCTGCAGTGATTTTGGAGCCAAAAAAAATAAAGTCTAACACTGTTTCCACTGTTTCCTCATCTATTTCCCATGAGGTGATGGGACCAGATGCCATGATCTTAGTTTTCTGAATGTTGAGCTTTAAGCCAACTTTTTCACTCTCCTCTTTCATTTTCATCAAGAGGCTTTTTAGTTCCTCTTCACTTTCTGCCATAAGGGTGGTGTCATCTGCATATCTGAGGTTATTGGTATTTCTCCCAGCAATCTTGATTCCAGCTTGTGCTTCATCCAGCCCAGCATTTCTCATGATGTACTCTGCATATAATTTAAATAAGCAGGGTGACAATATATAGCCTTGACGTACTCCTTTTCCTATTTGGAACCAGTCTGTTGTTCCATGTCCAGTTCTAACTGTTGCTTCCTGACCTGCATACAGGTTTCTCAAGAGGCAGGTCAGGTGGTCTGGTATTCCCATCTCTTTCAGAATTTTCCACAGTTTATTGTGATCCACACAGTCAAAGGCTTTGGCATAGTCAATAAAGCAGAAATAGATGTTTTTCTGGAGCTGTCTTGCTTTTTTGATGATCCAGCGGATGTTGGCAATTTGATCTCTGTTTCCTCTGCCTTTTCTAAAACCAGCTTGAACATCTGGAAGTTCATGGTTCACATATTGCTGAAGCCTGACTTGGAGAATTTTGAGCATTACTTTACTAGCGTGTGAGATGAGTGCAATTGTGCTGTAGTTTGAGCATTCTTTGGGATTGTCTTTCTTTGGGATTGGAATGAAAACTGACCTTTTCCGGTCCTGTTGCCACTGCTGAGTTCTCCAAATTTGCTGGCATATTGAGTGCAGCACTTTCACAGCATCACCTTTTAGGATTTGAAATAGCTCAACTGGAATTCCATCACCTCCACTAGCTTTGTTTGTGGTGATGCTTCCTAAGGCCCGCTTGACTTCACATTCCAGGATGTCTGGCTCTAGGTGAGTGATCACACCATCGTGATTATCTGGGTCATGAAGATCTTTTTTGTACATTTCTTCTGTGTATTCTTGCCATCTCTTCTTAATATCTTCTCCTTCTGTTAGGTCCATACCATTTCTGTCTTTTATTGAACCCATCTTTGCATAAAATGTTCCCTTGGTATCTCTAATTTTCTTGAAGAGATCTCTAGTCTTTGCCATTCTTTTGTTTTCCTCTATTTCTTTGCATTGATTGCTGAGGAAGGCTTTCTTATCTCTCCTTGCTATTCTTTGGTACTCTGCATTCAAATGGGAATCTCTTTCCTTTTCTCCTTTGCTTTTGGTTTCTCTTCTTTTCACAGCTATTTGTAAGGCTTCCTCAGACAACTATTTTGCCTTTTTGCATTTCTTTTCCATGGGGATGGTCTTGATCCCTGTCTCCTGTACAATGTCAAGAACATCCATCCAGAGTTCATCAGACACTCTGTCTATCAGATCTAGTCCCTTAAATCTATCTCACTTCCACTGTATAGTCATAAGGGATTTGATTTAGGTCATACCTGAGTGGTCTAATGGTTTTCCCTACTTTCTTCAATTTAAGTCTGAATTTGGCAATAAGGAGTTCATGATCTGAGCCACAGTCAGCTCACAGTCTTGTTTTTGCTGACTGTATAGAGCTTCTCCATCTTTGGCTGCAAAGAATATAATCAATCTGATTTCGGTGTTGACCATTTGGTGATGTCCATGTGTAGAGTCTTCTCTTGTGTTGTTGGAAGAGGTTGTTTGCTATGACCAGTGTGTTCTCTTGGCAAAACTCTATTAGCCTTTGCCCTGCTTCATTTTGTACTCCAAGGCCAAATTTGCCTGTTATTCCAGGTGTTTCTTGACTTCCTACTTTTGCATTCCAGTCCCCTATAATGAAAAGGACATCTTTTTTGGGTGCTAGCTCTAGAAGGTCTTGTAGGTCTTCATAGAAATGTTCAACTTCAGCTTCTTCAGCATCACTGGTTGGGGCATATGCTTAGATTACCGTAGTATTGAATGGTTTGCCTTGGAAATGAACAGAGATCATTCTGTCATTTCTGAGATTGCATCCAAGTTTCCATTCTAACCATTCTTATAATATTTTGCAATTATGAAGCTCTTTAAAATGTTTTCAAGGGACTTTCAATTACACAACCACTTTTTCCATACAAGTGCATGAAAGAGTACCAAGCATATTATATTCAGCGAACATCCAGTGATTTTCCACGACCTCTGTAAAGCATAGTGACTAGTCACTTGGTTTAATTTGGTCCAGTGTTTTCCCTGTATTTGAACACTGTTACCAAATGAGCTACTAGATCATCAGTATCATTGCATTACTCTCATGCTTTAGAATCTAAAGTTATTCTCCCCTGATGGTGGGATTGAAACCAAATGCTTCTATTTAATGCTGACACCCTTCTAATCTGCCCTCCTACATACTTCTGGGACTCTATTTCCTATACTTTCATTCTAGGTTTATTAGATTCTGTGTTAAGTTCTCCCGAATTTACAAAAAATGAATACATTGACCCTGTCTACAGGAGCTTGCAGTCTAAAAGAACATAAAAATACCATTAGGTAGACTCAAGGAGAAATAGATACACTGTTAGCATAACACACAGGATGGAGAGAAGACTTCCAGCTGTAATCATCAAAGAAAGTTTTACAGAGGCAGGGGTATTTGTAATAGAGATGGGAACTGGGTTGGGATCAAGAGACTAGCGCCAGGGGAAAGCACATTTTGTCAGAGTGAACAGGGTGCGTAATAGAAGGGGTAATTCCTTTGATGAGATCATAAGGCACCCAACAAGAAATAGTAAAGGTGGAGAAGTATATTATTGCTAATTCACAAAATGTTTTAGTGTAAGACTAAAGTACTTGAATTTTATTCTAAAGTTAGTGGGTACCTGAAATCTAAAGGGCCGTGTCGATGAAATATGTTCCCCTCACCACAGAGTAAAACATATAATTAATCTGCTCCTGGTCTTCTCCTGTTTTAATCTATATACGCTTTATATATTCTAATTATGTTGACAGTAGGACTGCAGGATAATTTATTCATATTTTAATCCAAAGCACCCAGCAGTCTCAAGGGGTCATTGAATGAATGGATAAATGGATGAATGAAGAGATGGATAAACATTGGGGTGAATAGAATGAAATGATTGCTTTATTCTAACTGCCCCTACAGAAAATTCAAAGTAAAGACAAGAACGTTTGAAAGTAATGTTTATGTAAAGTGTCACATGAAGACAAGCAGTCCTTCTTCTGTTGAGGCAGTGGTTAGATGCTGGACACTGTCACTTGCATAGAAACTAGTAACCTTCTCATTGGTCAACCTGCATTTACTCTTTCTTCCTTATAATCCTATCAGAATCAGCTTTATAAACAGAAATTACATCATTTCATCCCCTTGTTCCAAACCCTCCAGTGGTTTCCTACTTTATTTAGAATGAAATACATAAAACAAATCAATTCTATTTTGTTCTACTTTATTTAGAATAAAATCCTTCCCAGCTTCTGAAGCCCTCCTTGATCTGCCTCTCGGCCTCCTTTCTTCTTGCTTGCTTCCTTCTACCCACATGAAGTCTCCCTTCAGCTCTCCAAATGCATGAACTTCAGCTCATTCTAACTCCTCTGTCATGGTTCCCTCTGCCTGGAATGATCTGCCTCAAGGACCTCACATGCTATCCCTGTCTCATCCTTTATGTATTAGCTCAGATGTCATCTCATCAAAGAATAGTCTGTGCCCCTCCATCCCCACTGTGATCTGCAGCACCTCTTATACTTCTCAGCCCCCTCACCACATAACACTCTCGTTCACGTCATTCTCTTTATAGCCATTTTCACTATCATTTGGTTCACTTACTTATTTACTTTGATTTTATCTTCTGCCAACTGAAATGTGCGTCATACAAGGACAGGTCCCTTATCTGTGCTTTACTACAGGGCCTACAGTTGGATTTACTACACAGTAGACAGTAAATAAATATTTGCTAATAGAATGAATGAATGAATGCAAGCTACTGCCTTAATTTTTTTCCCTATGCAATCATTATTAAACTCCCAAAAGAATATCCTGTATGCACTGCCTTGCTGTCTTTGCCAGATCTTTTCTCCTTAACCCCTTTTATTCTGCCTTTTGCCTTCATCATTTATCTATAAATGTCCCTTTTTACTGCTCATTGACCTCCAGATCCCCAAATCGAGTTATCTACCTTACATTTCTCTTGTATTTGACATTTCTTAAAATTACCACTTCTTATCTCGTGTGGCAAAGAAATACCTTGATCTTCATGAAACTCTGATGATTCCTCTTCTGGCTTTAGCCCAGTTAGTGATTGCTGCCACTTTAAAAATAAATGATTCATTCTATTTTTACCCAGACTTGTGCTCTTTCTCTAAGAACTTCTTCCATCCTATGACTATATCTAATCTTAAGTTGTACGGCCCTCTCCTAAGGTTTAGGTGTTTATCTCCAAATGCCCATAAAGAACTCCAGGTATTCCCACTTAGAACAGCGATAGTGGCTTGTAGTTAGGTTCAAATTGTGAGATAGTAATCTGTGTAACTTAGCTAAGTCTCGGTTTCCTCAACTATAAAATTAAAGTAATACCTCTTCTGTGAAAATACAAAGAGATAACATGAGTTGACTTGTCCAGAACCAGCTACATGTTCATGGGGGCACTCAATAATTGTTTGTCATTATTATCATCATAAATTCTATTTAATATATAGCCTTTGTCTTTACCAAAGATATTTATTGACTACATAGTAATATAATCAGTACTCTGTATAAAACCTATATTTTTGACTTTTGCATTTACCTACGTGCTAAAATTGTTTAAAATAAATTCTATTGTATGTTTTAAATTTGCACTGAAATCTGCCTGCAGCCGATTGACAAGGAAAAAAAGTCATAAGATGGATATCAAAAAATAACATTAATGAGCTGCTAAAGCTAAAATTACAGGAACTTATGAAATTGGTTAAACATAAAAACCATTAAACTGTTTACTGAAGCTTCACAGATATACTGCAGCTAATGAGCATTTCTGCTATTTAAATAAGCCCAAATTGAACACACATTACATGGATACATAATTAGTCATGGCAGTCAAACACACATAGACTTACTTTTAAAGCTCTATTTAGGGAATCTTTTCCATTTGATTTATTTTGTTAATTAAAATATTTTTCAGTATTCACTTATATTTTAATAATATTGTTTTCACAAGTAGTATAATTTACTTCTGGCTTTCTGTTTGTTTTTATTTATGCTTTAAATGCAGCAAATGAGGATTTTATATTAAACATTTTTTAACCCCTTTCTGTAATTATTTTTAACACTTGATGGTATCATTCAACATTTTAAAAAGTTCTTTCACTGAGAAGTTATATAAAATATTTCAGTAGCCTTTCCACTTTTTTTCACTGTCTCCTAATTATCAAGAGGTATTAAGCACCCAAATGTGCATAGAATTATGATGATTATAGTCCAAATCAGATTAAAGGATGGTCTATTCCTTCAAGGAGTTTGTAGTCTTAAGTAGATGGTATCATTGAATATAAATAAGCAAATCAAAGGGCAGCGTTTGGGAATCCAACAGAGAATTTGAAAACAATCCCCATATATTTTCTTCAAGGACACTGAGCTCCTTGAGAGATCTCTTCCAGAGAAAATGAAATCAAATCTTCAAGGAGTTTAGTGTTTTAAATAGACGGAATTATTGCAGAGAAATAAGCAAATCAAGGTGAAGTGCTTAGGCAATTTTAATTCTGAATTGATTAGTTGGTCAGTTTAGGAAATGAGAAGGAGACTCCCTGGAGAATACAAGTAAAACAAAAGGAGTTGCTACAGGCTATTATTGACATCTATCTTTTGTATTTAACTTGGGGAGCCTAAGCTTGTCCTGGGCAAGGAGGGAAAGAAAATTAAATCTGTACTTTTACATTGTCTGAGTTCTACAAGCATATCGAAATGAACTTTTTTTTTTTTAACAGCAGCGGATAATTCAAATAGTTAAATCAATCAAAAGGTATTAGCCAAGTGCCTATTCTACTCGTCAGCGTAATGTCACATAGAGACTTTCTTTGTTGCTGTTTATTTGCTAAGTCATGTCCAACTCTTTGAGACCCCCCCAAACTGTAACCTGCCAGGCTCCTCTGTACGTGGGATTTTCCAGGCAAGAATACTGTAGTGGGTTGCCATTTCCTTCTGCAGAGGATCTTCCGACCCAGAGATCGAACACATATCTCCTGCTTAGCAGGCAGATTCTTTACCACTGGGCCACTTGAGAAGCCCAGAGACTTTCTTTAGAAGCTTTATTTTTAAAGGGAAATATTTGGGCTTCTTCTCTACAATGAACTGACTCTCAAATTGTGGAAATGAGACCTACAAGAAAAATAACCACTGTCTCCTCAACTCCAATCTGCTTCATTTTTGTTATTCCCGTTGTTCCCAGCGTGGGCTTCCCTGGTGGCTCAGACGGTAAAGCGTCTGTCTGTAATGCTGGAGACCCAGGTTCGATCCCTGGGTTGGGAAGATCCCCTGGAGGAGGAAATGGAAGCCCACTCCAGTACTCTTGCCTGGAAAATCCCATGGACAGAGGAGCCTGGTAGGCTACAGTCCGTGGGGTCGCAAAGAGTCGGACACAACTGAGCGACTTGACTTTACTATTGTTCCCAGTAGAGAGACTGTTTTTGGCCTATCCCTGGCTTTTTCTTGCCCTCACACTAAGGGTCAGTGGCAAGGAGAGCTTGGAAGTGAGAAATAACTGGTTTCATAGGAGCTTGTGTTGGACAGGGAAGCCTGGCATGCTGCAGTCCATGGGGTCACAAAGAGTCGGACACGATTGAGCGACTAAACTGATCTACTGACTTTGCCATCTCGTAGCTGTATTTAGGATGCTATCAATAATACCTAACTTAAAGAATTGTGTTGTGGTCTAAATGAGATTACTGTATGGAAATATCCAGAATCATGTCTACCGTACACAAGGGATCAATAAATGCTAATTGCTTTTCTTAACGTTCTTCATTAGGTGAAGATGATGTGAATGAGATATAGGAACTAAGAGAGAGTTTCCTTCGGTTGAGTTGTTAGAATATGGTAATTGGCCACATGATGAGATGATTGTACAGAAAAGGTTGAAAAAATACACCAAAATTAAGATCCATTTCCAGGTTTTTGTTTTTTAGGAAAGGAGAATAGAAAACAGCAACGGTAAGGGTTAAAGTGTGATCTTGGAGGCACAGGGAAAAGCAGAAAGTGTGGTGTCATTGAAGCCTAGATAAGGGACTTTTATGAGGAGGAAGTGGTTATCTGTTGAGAGCTCCTGAGAAGTCTAGGAAGGCAGTGCCATGCTTAGGTTGAGAAAGTTGAGGCACTGAACTGCCTTTCCATGATCTTGTGCCTAAGGCCCTTCTTAAATCTTACTATTTGGGTGCCTCGCCCCACCTCACCCTAGTCCTGGTCCTGAACCGGGGCGATCATTGGAAGAGTCGCTGGATGTGGCCCTCTCAATCTTCATAGGGAAGAGAGTTTCAGTGAAGCTTTGGTCGTCACAATGAGTAGGAGACATGAAAAACCAAGCTTACTAATAATTACTTGTAACATGTGAAAGGTCCAGAGGAAGCTGTTGAACTGGGTTTTAGATGTGATGATTTAGGAGGGACAGTAGAACATCCATGTTGGAATCTCTAACAGGCAGATGGGAGTGTCAGAATAAAAAAGTGGAAGGTAGCATTTGAGGTCACTTCCAGAGAGATGAAGTTTAAAGGCACAAGATGACTATAATTTCTGACCCACTGACGATGCAGCAGACGATGTTTGAGAGCTGGAAAGAGGAGGAGGATGAGATGAGGCAGAGCTAGATGGAGCCCATGGACAGTTTTAAAAGAATGAGAGCCCAGATAGAGTGGCATTCTGCAAATCAGAGGAGATCAAAATTAACTTGATTCAACTAATGGGTGCTATAGAAAGGCAAAAGCAAGGAGGACTGAGGTGGTGGAACTTGGTGACAATAGACACCATATTTTCATAAGAGGGATAAACTGAAAGGAATAATTGGGTGGTGAAAAAGGTAGGAAGTCAGTGTAAATTAAGAAATTAGATAGAAGAAGATGTGAGAATTACAGTGAGAAGAGAACGAGGTTAAAACCAGTTATTCAACCTACAGCTTCCCTGATAGCTCAGTTGGTAAAGAATCCACCTGCAATGCAGGAGACCCTGGTTCTATTCCTAGGTCGGAAAGATCCACTGGAGAAGGGATAGGCTACCCATTCCAGTATTCTTGGGCTTCCCTTGTGGCTCAGCTGGTAAAGAATCCGCTTGCAATGCGGAAACCTGGGTTCGATCCCTGGGTTGGAAAGATCCCCTGGAGAAGGGAAAAGCTACTCATGCCAGTATCCTGGCCTGGAGAAATTCGTGGACTGTGTGGTTCATGGGGTCGCAAAGAGTCGGACACTGCTGAGCAGCTTTCACTTTGATTCAACGCAGGAGGTGAAAGAGGAGAATAAGAGAAAGATGATATTATAGAAAGAACCAGAGTTACTTGAGGTCCAGGAGGGGCAGGAAAGTACAGTATCAAGGTTGACTTTTGAAGGGTTTACAGAAAGAAGTTGATGAATCTTCATTGTTCTCTCCGTTGTATTTGGAAATGGACTGCATATTGATTCGAATACTTAGAGGAAGAGGGAGATGTGAGGACAGAGCTCATGCCTTCAGGACTTGATATTCTTAGGCATTCTGTGGTTCTGTCCCCTCCTCACCCCAGGTTATTCTATTTAAACAGCTCTGATATCCTGGCCGTGTAATTAGAATTTATTTGTTCTTGCTGATATTTTGTTTTCAGCTCTAATTTACTGAGATTATTGCCTCAGCTTGTCTTTTTGTTTCATTGTGCTTTGGTCCTATTGGCTAATAGGTTATGTAAAATTGAGCAACAAGCACATAGATGAATTCATCTGTTTTCAAGATATCATTTTCTTATAAATGTTGGAATTTTTTTTATTTCCCCCCATTGTTTTATAGTCAAATTCTCTGAAGAATACTAATAATCCTTCATTATAATTTCTGTTGTATTGTTTTATTGTTTATGGAGAATTAATTTATATTTATGTACTAAAATATAACATCCTTGACATCTTTTTATACATACTGAGAAATATACTTGTCATATGCTCGTGGGTTTCTCTTCTACATATATGACAGCACAGCTACATCAGTTTAATTGACCTTGGCAATCTGCATCTGCTAGCGATGTGTCCCTCAGGGAGGGTTTCTGCAATTTTAAGCTGTGGCTTATTGAAGAACTTGTGTGTCACAATACAATTAAGTCTATATAAAAAAATCATTTCATGCATAACATTAAGTTGACTAAAAGTTCCTATTTCAAAACCATTTCTTGTTTTAAAGCTACCTCCGAGTGTCTTTGTTTTTTAAATCAGCTCATTGGAACATAGTAGTAATTAAAGCTGAAAATTAACATAAATCTTGAATGTTTGGTATGAATAAAGGATGTTTTTGTTCCTTTTAAAGACTGCATAAAATTCCAGGCACCATATCATTTAACACATTTCTCTCCCATTTGCAGAATAATATAGGCTGTGAATAAGCACATTTTGGGATTCTTTTTCAAGTTCTTTTTCTGTTCATCTACGGAGCTACCAGGGCATATGCTGCAGTCTCCAGCAAGATGCAATCTCATGAAAATCTGTGGGGAAACTGTGTATGATCATAACAGAAAATCCCACTCTCCCCACCCCCATTATTTTATAAACAAGAAAGAAAATAATACAATCCTTCTATTAATATTCATTTAACACTTCACAGGAAATGACAAGCAGTTATTTGGTTTGCAAATGTAAATATACATTTTTCATCCACTTATGCTTTCACTCTTTCCAAGCCAGATAAAGGCAGAACAGAAGATATCCTTCTGAGACTTATTTTTATTGTATCCCAAGTTAGACGTATCAGCAGAGATGTAAGAGAGCTGTGAGGAGTTCATAGAAGGATGGTTACAATGACGAGGATGAAAGTCTCCTTCGTAAGAAGCAGCTAAATAAATGAACTCCTTTCTGACAAATTATGAATAAAAGCACATGTATTTTTTTTCACTGAATCTTTAATTTGCATTCTTACTTAAATACTTTGGAGCTTTAAAAGTATGATTAAATGATGGAAATAACTGCTGTCTTTCAAGAGTCATTGAAATTGTGAAAAGTGTTACTTGGATCCACAGTCAGAATCAACAAAATTTCAGAAAATTAATGATCCCCCCTCTTTCTCTCTGTCTCTGTCTTTCTCTCTCTCTACCTCTCATGCTTCAATATTGAGTCTACTGTGCTTACACGGAAATGATCCTCATCATCTGCTGTTCTAGGTGTAATGAACAGTCATTCTTGTGTTAACTGCTCAGTGCCACCGACAGAAAACATTTCTGACTCACTAAAGGGTCACTTATATTCTTACAAGCTGTCCATGTTCTACTTTTTCAATGATAAAGTTTGTCCAAATAATAAAGGACGCATTGAACTATTAGATATTAAAATGTAAAGAAATGATCTTTATTTTGATTGATGTAAGCTTTGCTATACTATTTCATAACAGCATAACCAATTGCTTGATCTCTCATTGCTTTCTATTTATTTGTTAAATGAAGCTATGAACATTTTAAACTAGAAGGCCTCTAAAAAAGAGTAGGAGGGAATTAAATAGATGATTTTATAAAAGAGAGCGGAGATAATTTTTAATATGAGACAAATTCTCTTTTGGAATAGAGTATCAGGAAGTTATTTGATTATTTATAAGGTTAGTTGGATGTTACAAATGATCAAATATAATTAAAACAGTTTATAGTCAGATCTAAGACTTCAAGTTATAATTGAGTCAAATATTGAGGAAAGAGAACATAATTTAAAAAGTAAACATAAGTATATATGAATGTCTAGAGACATAAAATAATGCAATGTGTATCTAATGGAAAGACCTGTGAATAGAATTAGTGCTTTTGAATTCACAAATGCATATTCCTAGGTTGGTTTATAGTGTTGGTGCTAAATATTTTAAGAAATGCAATAATTACTTATTAAAGTTCTAGTAATATCTCCTGACTATTTATTGATTGAATTAGTGATGGCACTCTGATATTAAAGTGAATCATACCATGTGCATTAAATCATAAAAAATTATAAAACACATTACTCATGAATTTCACTTTAATTCAAACATTTATTCAGCACCTACTATTTACGATTCACTGAGCTTGAGTAGATTCAAATTTTTTGAGACCTGAAGCCTATATAATTTGAGGGCTTTTCTGTAAAAAAAGAAAAAAAATTGCAAATTAAAATTTAGGTCTTGAAAGAGGCCCATGCAAGTGAGGGACCCTGGAGCTTAATCTTCAATAACTTCACAGTATATATGTCTTTGACTAATACCTGCTATGGGAAATCAAAGATAACTAAGGCATAATCCCTGCCTTGCTCAAGCTTAAAGTGAAATCTGTGCTAACCTTCAAGAGTATTCCTATAAAAAATGAGAAAAATGTATAAAAAGGCTTTGATCTCCTAGTGAAATAGTTTTGAATTCCTTCTCATTTAAAAATCATCTTTATTTCAGATCTCTATAAAGGACAAGGTGGTATCAAAGTCTTTGGACAAATAAGGTTATTTCTTATACAGGAGAATTATTTTTTATCTCTTGCATATGTTTATGCTTGTCTATAGGGCTTCCCTGATAGTTCAGTTGGTAAAGAATCTGCCTGCAATGCAGGAGACCCTGGTTCGATTCCTAGGTTGGAAGGATCCACTAGAGAAGAGATCGGCTACCCACTCCAGTATTCTTGGGCTTCCCTTGCGGCTATACCATTCAATGATGGTGTGTTAACAGTTACTATTATTATAATAAGTTGAACAGATGAGTCATGCCCACTATCAAAGTTTTGCAACCCGAGTAACTGTCAACAGATGGTAGTGATGATCTGTTATACAATAGGGAACAAATATTAAGGTTTCTTTCCATGTGACCTTTAAAAACATTAGAAAAATCTTCTCATAATGTCATTCTGCATTGAAAATAATTATATGAACATTAAATTTTGCTCTCAATGAAAGGTGAAATTGCATCAGAGATACAAACAATAGAAGATTTAAAAATAAAAACCTGAGCATGATGGCATTGACCCATCTACTAATTTATCCATCCATCCATCCATTCAGTTGAGTGTCTTCCATGTTTTTAGGATATACTAAGCTTGGTGACACAGTGGTAAGCACCACAGCATGGACATATTCTTGTTCTCATGGAACCTACAGTCTTGTGGAGAAAACACAATCAACAATAGTCCCTTAATGGTTTTCTAGAATTCTAATCTGTTTCAAGCAGAAAGCTACAAACATGTACCAGAGTTTATTTTTATATTTTTCTATTATTGTTCAGAAAAAAAAAGTTAGAATAGCATGTTTTTTTTTTTCTTCCACATTTGGCTATTTAATTTTCAACTTAAATTGTCAGTCTATTCAACAACTAACTTTTGTGCTCCAAGAACTTCTAATATCTTCTCCCTTAGTTTACATAGTTATATTTTCTTTTCAATTACAGTAAAGAATAGTTCCCTTTAGTATATCATGAGAAGCTGTAGGGCTTCCCAAGTGGCACTAGTGGTAAGGAACCCACCTGTCAATGCAAGAAACATAAGAGATGTGAGTTCAATCCCTGGGTTAGGCAGATCACCTAGAGAAGGGCATGGAAACCCACTCCAGTATTCTTGCTTGAAGAATCCCATGGACAGAAGAGCCTGGTGGGCTATACTCCATAGGGTGGCAAAGAGTTGGACATGACTAAGGTGACTTAGCACACACACAGATACATGAGAAACTCTGCTTAAAATGCATCGCATGAATATCTGAAAAGAACATTTTATCTTAAACATTGGCTCAATTTGCTTCATCATATATGGTACTATCTACCTTTCTTCATTTCTTCTCTAGATGAACTTCTTATCTAACATTTTCTTTCATCTCTTCCAAATATCCAGATCATGTGTCTAGTCAACTTCTTTAGAAAATTTTTCTTAAAGGGATTCAGTTTCTCCCTTTTTCTGACATGTTTAAATTCATTGGGACACAGCATATTTAGCAGAAAATTTAAATCTCTTTTACAGAGAAATTTCCCCAAAGAACTAATGTTAATGTTTGCATTTGTTGATTTTTTTCTGGCTAATTTTAACAGTATTCTGGATTCTTTAAATCACTTAACATTAAGTGTAAATAGCTTGATGAAAATGTACAAGCTTTTTTCTTGTTTATAAAACTTTCTGTGAAAGGAAGATATTGGCAATTGACTCAAATTCATAATATAACTTACACCTGTATTACACAGGAATACATTTGGGGTCATATGAGTAATAAATTTGTGAAAATAATGGTTATGGACAAAGTTTTAGAAAATACTTTTTATAACATTTAGAATATTTAAAGGACTTTAGTCTCCCATACTTCTTAGACAAAAATACCAGATCTGAAATATTGCTTGTAGCTGTACATGTGAGTTTTATTTTGAATTGATTAAGTCAGTATACTTTGAATATATTGTTAACTTAGATATTTCATTAGCCTTCCATTTTTATGGTTCATTAAAAACAGTTTTTTGAATCCCTAGAATAATAATTAAATCATAATTTTTCTTAATTTTCAAATTATTGTTATGTGGTTACAAATTAGTCATTGCTTGCTTTCTTTCACTTTTTGCAGTAAAAGAAGCCTTGAGCCCTATAAAATTTAACAGATGGGATCTCCCAGAAGTAGATCCAGAAACTATGCAAACCAGTGAACCATGGGTGTTTGCAGGTGGTGATGTTGTTGGTATAGCCAACACTACAGTGGAATCCGTGAATGATGGAAAGCAAGCCTCTTGGTACATTCACAGATATATACAGGTAGGCGTTTACCATCAAATTCAGTTAATTTTTTTCCAGTGGATTAGTACTTCATTTATCTTTGCTACTTATTCATATGAAAATTTCTGTAAGGTGTATAGTAACTATATATATATATATGTGTGTGTGTGTGTATATATATATATGAAATATGTCACATATATATTTTCTTGGATAAAAGTTTTTAAATGTGGACTGGATAGCAGGCCTGTTTAGGTGATTGAAAATTCATTGTGCATTTCTACCAATGAAATACTATGAAGTTATTTATCCTCTGTGTTTAAAAGATTTATCAATGTTTTAAGACATAGATAATATATTTATCAAATCTGGATGATATACAGTATGATATAGAATCTATATTCCTAAAGATTTATCAATCCAGAAAATTATGTTGTCTGTCCATTTGAACAGGTGAACTCCTATTCACTTCCTGAATTATATGCACCTAATTGAAAAGAAAACAAGTATTTTATCAATATGCATTCTAGTGTCTTTCACTATTAAGTTTTGTGATACATAAGCAGAATGTAAAAATGATAAAATGTAAAATAAACTACTCTGCTACAGTAACTTTGTGGTCTAGGGGATAAAAAGCCATAGCTATTAGGTTTCAGTTGTCTTACTTTTTGATGAAATGCTCTCTTCTCTTGCTCTATGTTTTAACTAAGTGCAGACACAGTGACCTAATTTACAGAAAATGTTTCTGGAAAAGTTTGTTTTTGTAAGTAAAATTCTTATTTTTCTTTCCTATTCAGGAATGACTCTAAATTCAAAATATAATTCCTGCCTGCCTCCTCTTGGTGTCTTTGGTTTCTTACATGCTAACAGGATTTACTTTGTCTTTAATGTTTCCTTGAATATTTTTCTTCCTCTTTGTCCTGACTATTTAGTCTGTTCTGATTGTTCTCCTACTCTTTCTGTAATTCATCCATGACTACTTACTTTCTAGGTAGGGCTTGGACTTGGTACTGATTACACCATATTTTTATGTTCAGTTAACCTACTTACTCTCATCTCCCTTGTGGCCCAGCTGGTAAAAGAATCTGCCTGCCATGCAGGAGACCTAGGTTCGATTCCTGGGTTGGGAAGATCCCCTGGAGAAGGGAATGGCTACCCACTCCAGTATTCTGGCCTGGAGAACTCCATGGACTGTATAGTCCATGGGGTCGCAAAGAGTTGGATACGACTGAGTGACTCACTTTCATTTTCACTCTCACCTCACTTTGGCATCTCTGAGTAATGGAGCTTGAGATCCCAGGATGTGGCCTACAGTGTGTTGTCCCAGAAATATAAAGGTCTAGTTATTGTTGTAAACCCTACTGGCTGTGCACTCAAACAAAAGAGTGATTTAGGAAGCAGTGTTTTTGCATACATGCATGCTAAGTCACTTCAGTCGTGTCTGACTCTTTGAGATCTTATGGACTGTAGCCTGCGAAGCTCCTCTGTCCATGAGATTCTCTAGGCAAGAATGCTGGAGTGAATTGTCATGCCCTCCTCCAGGCGATCTTCCCAACCCAGGGATAGAACCTGCGTCTCTTATGTCTCCTGCATTGCTGGCAGATTCTCTACCACTGAGCCACTGGGGAAGCTGTGCAGTGTTTTGGGGAGATGATAAATCTAAATTAAGAATTCTTCCAAATCTGTCATAAATCATGAGTTTAGGCTAGGAAGAAAGGGGAAAAGGAATGGAGTTTTAACATACGGAAATATGGGAACACAAAGGTGATGCATCAGTGGTGGTTTCAACTGCAGGCTCTGCAGCATCTGTATTTTGGAGTGTCTCCATGACCTTGGAAACACATAGAAGGAACAGTTCATGACAACCACTGAGGATGGACTCCTGCTTTGGCTCTTTTTTTGCTTTTTCTGTCCCCAAAACTTATCACCCTTTTTGTATTTCCTCATTCTTCTCTTCTTATATTCATAGTATTCTCCCAGGGCACCCACGTGCTTAACTTCCTACTGTGTATCTACAGTAGGAAATTCTGTCCCTGGTCTCACTGGCTGCTGAATATCTTCACTTGTCTAAAACACATTTCAAATTCACTACTCCACTTGTGTATATATATTTACCTACACTTCAAACTCGCTGCTTTTAAACCAAACACAATCTCCTAAACTTGTTTTACTTTCCTTATTTAAAATTTCTGATTCCTAGAGTCAAATCCTCTACATCAGTGGTCCTCAGACTCTGGATTCAGTTCAGTTCAGTCACTCAGTAATATCTCTTTGCAACCCAATGGACTACAGCATGCCTACTTTCCCTGTCCATCACCAAGTCCCAGAACGTGCTCAACGTCCATTGAGTCAGTGATGCCATCCAACCATCTCATCCTCTGTCATCCCCTTCTCTCCTGCCTTCAATCTTTCCCAGCATCAGGGTCTTTTCCAGTGAATCAGTTCTTCTCATCAGGTGGACAAAGTATTGGAGTTCCAGCTTCAACATCAGTCCATAATCAGGACTGATTTCCTTTAGGCTTGACTGGTTGGATCTCCTAGCTGCCCATGGGACACTCAAGAGTCTTCTCCAACACCACAGTTCAAAAGCATCAATTCTTAGATGCTCAGCTTTCTTAATGGTTCAACTCTCACATCAATATATGATTACTGGAAAAAACATAGCTTTGACTATACAGACCTTTGTCAGTAAAATAGTGTCTCTGCTTTTTAATATGCTATCTAGGTTTGCCATAGCTTTTCTTCCAAGGAGCATGCATCTTTTAATTTCATGGCTGCAGTCACCATCTATAGTGATTTTGGAGCCCAAGAAAATAAAGTCTGTCACTGTTTCCCCATAAAACATGGGGAAAACATTTGCCATGAAATGGCAGATGAAGTGATGGGACTGGATGCCATGATCTTAGTTTTTTGAATGTTGAGTTTTAAACCAGCTTTTTCACTCTCCTCTTTCACTTTCATCTAGAGGCTCTTTAGTTCCTCTGTGCTTTCTGCCATTTTCTTTTGCTTTTTGGCAGAAAGCAAAGAAACTCTGGATTCCTGAAGCTAATAAAACTTTCAAAGTCAATTTGGAAACCAATATACAGTCAATGACTTCTTATTTTGCTGAGTAACAGCATTAAAATAGACATTTAAACACATGAAATTATAATATTTACTTTCATTTATAACAGGCTGCTTCATGAGAAAAGTAGGAACCAGCATAATCTCAGAATAGATTTATTTCTTAAGAAAACACAGTTGAAAGAGTTACACTAGTGTGCTTATACATATATTTTTCTCATAAAACAGCACAATTATTTATGAGCTATTTATTTAAATTTTCTTTTCTTCCCTCTCTTATATATACCTGGTCAATTCGATCCCTATAAAGACTTTCATGCACTTATTTTAATTTCCTTATTTTTTGTGTGAAATACAATTTTTGGTTGACCAGACGTGTCACTGACCAGTCTGTTAGCTCCTTGAATAAATGAAAGTGGACTCAGGAGAAAAAGCTTTTGTGCTAGGCCAGTAAAAAACCTAGTGAAGATGTGAATTCAGTTTGCAGAAGTGAAAATGATGGGAAGGCAGCAATGCTAAAGAGATTTGAAAAGGTAAAATTGAACACAGGCAAGTGGAGAATGGTTTGTGTTATTGTTTTCTATATATTTAAATCCATTTATAGCTTTTAAGATAAAGACATAGAAAATATTTACTATACTTTATGGAGCTGGTGGTTTTGTGGTGCTTCACAATTATCATTCAGAGGGATTCTTAAGAGTATTTTTTAATTCATTGTTATCTTTCTACTTTCCTAAATCTGATAAATGTGAACTGATAGAAATGAACAGTCATTTTACTTAGTTTCCACTTACTCATGAAAGATATAGACTCTTAAGTACGATGAAAAAAAGTGCGTGTGATTTAAATATATATACATATATATATAATTTCTATGATTGATAGTTTTTAATATATAAAAGTTAAAAATTAGTGACCAGTAAGCGTTTTGGATTTGGCTGCAGGATTCAGATCAGTCAAACAAAGTATTGAATGGCACTTTAATTCAGAGTTAAATGCAAGGTAGGTAAAATCTCTGTCAGGTTAACACTTCCACCTTTCTGCGAGGGTGCGGGATACAAAGTACTAAGCAATTATGAGACTAAAAAGGAATATACAGACGAAGTAGAATTTTTCTTTCTATACTGTCGGTATCTTAGTTCTGGCCTCTGTCACCTCTTAAAATTGTCTCCAATTTCCTCCTGTCAAATTCAAGGCCCCCTATACTGAAGCCAGAGTTTCCTTTCTAGAATACAGGTTCTTCAGTTAAAACTCTTCAGAGGCTCCTTTTTATACTCAAGTGGAGTATACTCCTCTTTGTGTGTTCAATCACTCAGTAGTGTCAGATTCTTTGTGGACCCCATGGACTGTAGCCCCCCAGGTTCCTCTGTCCATGGGATTCTCCAGGCAAGAATACTGGAGTTTGTTGCCATCCCCTCCTCCAGGGGATCTTCCCAATCCAGGGGTCAAACTCATGTCTTCTGAGTCTCTTGAATTGGCCAGTGGGTTCTTTACCGCTAAGCCACCTGGGAAGCCCATATTCCTCTTTATACTCCTTAGCTCATGAAACCAATTTGAATTTCATGAATTGGTTGTTTCTTCATGAAACATCAAGATTTCTCCTACATCCAGTCCTTTCCCAACTCCAGACGTTTCACGAGTCTGCATCCCTCTTGCCCTTCAGATTTTGCTTCCTCCTCTTCTTCCAGGAACAGATTCCTCCTGGTGTGTTCTTTAGCATCTTGTATTTCCCTGATTAGAGTCTTCTTACTGGTCTGATGCTGCGCTAGCCAGTGATGTGCTGTTTACTAATATATCCTCAAAATAAAAAATATATTCATTCATTAAATAGAAAAAATATGTAGTGATAATTGATTTTAAAGGAACTTAAACAAGAGTTAAGAGAACTAAAAATTTGTTATATAATTAATTAGCACTGTAAATAGTGTTTTCTTATGAATGTAAGAATTGTAGTATTCATTTAGAAAGCTTTCTATAATGCCTGAAGTATATTTATGAATGAAAGCTTATAACACCTTTTCTTATATTATGCTTTGTTTAGGGAAAACTGTAACACTGGATAATGGATTTTTAAAAAAAAATTTGTATGTATATTATAGTCTTATTTTATGCATGCAGTCATTGCAATTGGATAGAATTTCTTTGTAATATACTTTTTTAGATAAATATGGTTATTAAAGACACCCATGTTGAGATTTTAGTATTCTCATAGTTATCTGAAATGATCTTTACTTATATTTTATTAGTTAATTTAATCAATTACCACCTATTGAGTATCAGCCCTTGGTCTAACACTTGACTTTGGGAAGGTATCAAAGTGAATAAATGAGGGGAAGTATAAAGAGTCGTTAGATTTTTGGGTTCTGGATTGAACAGACCAGATTTCAAATCCCATTCTAGCAGTTTCAAACTGTATGACTTTGGTAAAATCATGTCATTGTTCCAAGACGTGGGGTTCTTAGGAGAAAACAAATGAATTATTAATGAATTAATATTGATAATTATTAATATCAATATCAATAAATTATTAATAGTAATTAATAAAGGAGAAATGGTAAAGTGCTACCCTACTGGATTTCAGGGAAGAATACAGGAGAGAATTTATGGAAAACTCTTAGTAAAATAATACATACTTATTTGTAAGTTATTAGAGATTGTTCCCTGTGAACAATTAAAATGGTATCAAGAAAAGTTATAAAATTGGAGATTTGAATAGAATGTGAAAGTATAGTATTTTAATAGATGAAGATTGAAAGAGACTATTTCAGATAATGATAAGAGATTTTTATCTAGTAATTGACTTATTTATCCATTTGCATCCATCTGTCTCTCAATGTAGTCATTCTTGCATGGATTCATTCATTCATCCAATATAGAATATTTTTTAATGGTGCTTTAAGAATAGTTATGTAAACATACATATAATACAAAATAGCAAATGCAATAATATTAAGTGTAAAGGCGCAAGGATGTATGGAAGAGATGATGATTGATTCTGTCTGGCTGTAGGTATCAGGATATGGAGTCAGCAGACTTCATAAAAATCAAGATATAAGTAAACAGGGAAGATAAGAAAAACTGGAAGAATATTGAGTGATTTGAATTGCTGGAACTTAAAGAACACTGCTGGATAAGATTGCATAGCTTCCTCACTGTGCAAGGGGTACCCAAACAAGGGTACCAGTTGGCTGAAATCCAGACCGAGCTGCACTCACTGAACAATGGTACCTTTTATTGTGCTGCTTCTATTCAAGAGCAAGAGTGTCTTCCTCGAATTCTCACAAAGGTGTTTTCTGCCTGCTCCATAAGCCTTGCCCCTGTGCAGCAGCTTTATTTTATTTCACCAAAAGGCTGTCTGGGCTAGTGGAGACCCTGAACATGGAGAATATATAAGAAAAATAGGAGAAAGGATCTGTTATAATACTGGGGTTAGAAAATGATGAGAATGCCCAGCTTGGGAATTTAATTTGATGTATGCAGTGGGGCAGAAATGTGGTAGAAATTGTTTAAATAAAAAAGTGCTAGTGTCAGATATAGAATTAACAAGGAGAGGAATATTTTTCATTTTGTCAACATCCCCCCCCCCCCTTGTAAGTCATTATTTTAGAATATTAAACTTACTCTTCGTTGACTAATGTGATCCAATATGACTTCACCTTACTTGTTTGAAATACTATGTTAGTGGAGTCCAGGCATATTTAAGATTTCTTCTTACACTTAAGTAAGAATACTGACTAAGATAATTTTGACAGTGTAGTCAAAGAAAGAGTATGTAACTGAAAGAATGACTGCAGGTAAACAAAGTCTATGAAATTTAAAATTTATACTTCTATGTATATCTTTCTAATGGCTTTATTTATTTAACTAATGTGTATATGTGTATGTTTGTGTCTGTATGCATGTGTGCATGTATGTTCACAGATGGATAGATAAAAAGTTCTGTGCTAGAGAAAAAGAAAATTAACCACATTAACCCATCAGCCTTTCTTCTCTAAAGGAGCTTATGATGTTATTTGAATTCAGTTATTTTATCCATGCAAAATAATTAGAGAAAAATATGTATGACATAATAGAAAGCTAAATTTACTGCAGCTAGTAAATGCTAATGTAGTCAAGTCAATGTTGGCTAGACTTTGGTGAGAAGACTCCCCATAGAAGTAGTCCCTGATTTTTATCCTCTTTGAAACATACCTTTTTATTCATTTGTCAAATGTTGAAATAACAACAGTTAATTCTTTAGTATCTGGGCTTCCCAGGTGGTGCTAGTGGTAAAGAACCTGACTGTCAGTGCAGGAGACATAAGATATGGGGATTTGATCCCTGGGCCAGGAAGATCCCCTGTAGGATGACATGGCAACCCCTTCCAGAATTCTTTCCTGGAGAGTCTTATGGACAGAGGAGTCTGGCAGGCTATAGAGTCTATAGGGTTGCAAAGAGTTGAACACAACTGAAGCAAGCTAGCACACAGTTGTTTGATGCAACCTAGCATCTATCATAAATTGTGCATTTTTGGATTAAATGACCCTGTTAAACAGGAGTCATTATCTGTGGTTCATAGTTGGTAAAAATAAAGTCTTAAATGATAAATCTTCAAGGTCAGTATCCTGTTAGAAATGAAGCCAGAATTTGAACACACAAGTGTCTGTTCCCTTATACCAAACTACTTCACTGGTACTTTTCAACTCTGAAATGTTAGTTTTCTTGCCAATTAACAGCAGTCCTTGATATTAATATCTTCCCCCACTGTATGTGTTAAAATTAAAAATAAAATAATGCAATAGAACTTCTCCTGAGAGTTCCTCTGTAGTTTGAAACTGAAATTAGAAGACTGTGATTGGAGGCCGTAGTCTTTGTATAACTTAATTCTTATTAAAAACATACTTTAACCAGAATGATTAAGTCGATGGAAAATTCTAGTAATTTGAACTTTCCAGAGAAAGAAAATAAGGGACAATTAATTAGTATGATTAAAGACCATTTAATTATTAATTGGGGTAAAAATTAGACAATTATATAGGTAAATTTAGAAAATTTATTAATGGTACATTGGTTAAATCCAGAAAATTTACTTAAAAACACAACAGTACAAAAATGTTGTCTTGTCCTATGACACAATAATCACCAATTTGTCAGTTAATCCAAAAAAGTTAAAATGGGAATATATAAGAAAAATATACACATACTTTAGGCATATCATTTTGTTTTAAAGCATTTAGATATTTTCTCATTTTCATTTCTATTAAAAAATAAGCAGGGCCAGGATTTTTTCAATCTAGTCTCTGGAGTTCTAACATATTTCTTCTCTAAACCTATCTATAATATATTGTCTACAACTTCCTTTTTTTTTTTTTTAAATGGAGCAACATTTTCAAGGAACATACAGAGCAATTTTCTGAATCTCTATAATTGCCTTGAAGTCATTTCAGTTCTTTCTCTCACACCTAATTTGACAGCTACTGTTTTTTAGTATCTCACCTTTTTATCATACCTTTGAAACAGAATCAACCCACTTTCTTTTCACATTCATACAGCTCATCAATTTATGTAATTTTTATTTATACTGAGAGCCAACACAAATAGGATAAGAAACATACAACTCAATAAGCACACAACTCAATAGATAGAGTAGAAGGTTCATAGGCGTATAGGGGTACCCCTCCCATTACAAAATTAGGACTCCGTGGCCTTCCTTTGTATGTCTCAGAGAGGAAAAGGAGAGAAGAAACTAGTTCAATGAATCTGTTTGGCAAAACCAGCTTCATAAAGAGAGTGTAAAATGTGCTTAAGATCCTACTTTACCAAAGAGAAGAGTTAATACCAAACATTATTTACAAAAAGGCAGTCATTTAGAAGATTCAGCACTTGCTTTCTTCTAGTATTAACATACAAACAAAAATATAGTCACAAAAAGTAGAGGAGGGAAAAGGCTATATGATATCTCATTATGAGCTATGTTCTTCTCTGAGAAATTGGACATAGAACACAAGCTAAATTCTTCTAAATCTAATCCTGGATCAGAAGATAATTTCCCTAAAGTATTCATGGTAGTTCTCAGAAAACAATCTTGTAAACATGAGCTGCGTGTGTGCGTGCTTAGTCGTGTCTGACTCTGTGACCCCTTGGTCTGTAGCCTGCCAGACTCCTCTGTCCACGAGATTTTTCAGCAAGAATACTGGAGTTGGTAGTCATTTCCTCCTCCAGGTGATCTTCCAGTCACAAGGACTGAAGCCATGCCTCCTGGTCTGCAGGTGGATTCTTTACCTCTGAGCCATAAGAGAAGCCCTATAGACACGAGACATTATACTAAATAAAACAGTCTAAACATATGGAAGCTATAATCTCAAAACTCACAGTTTTATTACATCATTAGAGTGATCCCCTAGTCATGTCATTCTGTGATTCAGAATTCTATTTTAAATTCACTGTCTCGTATGTGTGTCTGTCTGTGTGTGCTTAATTGCTTAGTCGTGTCCAAATTTTTGCGACCCCATGGACTATAGCCCTCCAGGCTCCTCTGTTCATTGGATTTCCCATGCAAGAATACTGGAGTGGGTTGCCATTTCCTTCTCCTTACTCTCTTATATGTAATATTAAAAAAACCACAATATTTATTCCTTGCACTGGAAGGATTTCACTAAATTTATATGTTGCTGCTATGAAAGCAGTTGTAGTGGTACAAAGATAAATATTGAACAACAGAAGACAAGAGTTATTAGTAGAAAGATAAATATAGAATGTATAGAAATTCAAATAAGGGAGAGAATTTGTGTAGAGCTTCTTCAACTATATAGGCAAGGAATGGAAAAGATAATGCCTGGTTTCTTCCAGGTAGAATTCCTGAGAAACTACAAAGAATAAGGAAGGAGGCACTGGGTCATTAAAGATTAAATTAAAAAAAAAAAAAAAGTTTTTGTTACTGAGTTTACAAGTGATTTAGGGGTCACTAAATACTAAATTATAGAATAGTTGAAGTTGAATAGTTACAGGATATTGTTTATTGGCAATAAGCATTTGAGGTCAATTCTCAACAACAAAAAATTAATGTTATTATTAGTTTAGTTTTGATGTTCCTTCTATATACATGAGTTTGTCTACATGCATGTTTGCAAATAATATGTTTTATTCTCTCTCTTTCTCAAATTTTACCCTTAATTAGATCTGCTGTATTCCTATAATAAGTATTAGTGTTAAAATGCCTGATACTGTTATGTTATTTTATTTATGATTATTTCTTATATCATTCTTTCTAACTTGTCAATCCCTTCCAAAACGAATTCTTTTGGCAAAATTTTCTTAGAACATATGTACAAAACACACATGAATATTCTGGCATCATATTAGATGTAAAATGCCTTTTCTAATCCTGTAAGGTCACACAACACAGATATCTTTTAAGTTTTAGCTTTCCACAGTGTTTTTCAGCTCAACTTTCTACAGTGTTGTGCACCTTCAATGACACTTACATGATATTTGAATGAAGGTTTAATGAAGTTCTCCCACAGTTAATGTGATTCTACTCAGTTGTATATAGTATATGGGTTGATAACATCCTTCAAAACTATCATAAACCCCTTTCATTGATGACCTGCTTCTCTATTACTTGAGGTTTTTGTGTATTTTGTTTTGGTTTGATTGAGGCACAAAGGAATCACTCGTTGTTGAAGGAACTAGGTATCTTATGGGCTTGGTAATGAGCTGGAGTCTTTAACCTCTTGGGCACTAGTTCAGGTCAAGAGTGACAGAAAGTCGTTACCATCTCATGGCAGTTCAGTAGTCTATGTGAAGCAAATTCGTGATTTCAGTACCTAGAGGAGAGAGAGTCATGTCATAGTTCCACCGTAGAGTGAGTGAATACAACATGGTAGTTGTGATTTTAGTTTGAAGAGAAAGACATCTTCCCAGTCATAGCTAAGTATTTGATTTTCTCTGTGAGCTGAGACCCTTCTTGGTGGATTTGTTGATGGAATGTTTTGAGAAAGCTAGGTTTGTGTTTGTGTTGGTTTGTGATTTGGGGCCATGAGATGTCCATCCTGAGGAATCCCCATCTGTCAGTGGGGATTGTTGCTAATTGGGTAAAATTCAGCATCATTAAATTAACTTAAATCAGCCTCAGATGATGATTAGTTCAAGATTCAAATATCTTTCATGTCTCCTGTTTCTTCAGTGTCTTTCTGCATATATTTTTAAATGTTTCATTTTCTTCTTTCATCATATTATTAATTTTATCTGCATTTGAACATATGACTGAACATTTAGAGAGGCCTATTCAGTCTTGTCAATCTTTCACATGGGAAATACTGAGTTAACAAGCAAGAGTAGAAAATTGTAAGGGCATTTTGTAGACGGGGAATTCAAAATTGAGCACAATGTGGAAGGATCATTGTCATAAAGCTAATTGAATTATATACATTCATATCAATAAATGAAATCTTTCACCTTCACCATTTTTAGGATTTGAGATTATGTGAGGGATTTTGTCTTTCTAATATCTTTAGTGAACAGTCAGGTTATTAAAACTTTTGATTTGGGGATCTCTTTAAATGTTCCCTTTCTAAAGAGAAAAAAAAATCCTGTCTTTACACTTGAAAGATTCATAAGATCACAGCATTTTCTTAATACTGCAGTATTTACAGTTTCATTTTATATTTAGATCAGTGGTTTTTGAAACAAACCTGTATTGTTAGATGTTAGAATTTTAAAGCTATTGCTAATAGCTATTCTATGATGTGAAAATAAAACCTAAAGAATGGTAACAACAGGGGCCTTATGTTTAAGATTTCTACTCTGGACCAAAATGAAAGGTTGCCAAAAATATGACAGTCTGGGATTTTAGAAAACAAACTTGGAAGAACTTATCTATGTTCAAGTCTCTGTTGCTTAGAAGACCTTCAGTGCCAACTTTAAATAAAAGGGACTTACCATCATCATTGCTTAAAATATCACTTTAATTCCACATCTTCAAAGAAATTATTTTTCCCTGAAATATACCAGTCGTTTCTACAATATCTGAGAACTATGATTTGAGAATTAGAAATTTAAATTGCACAGGCTTAATATTAGAGTATTTCCGTTACCCTTTGCAGGTTTTGAGGCAGCTTATTCGACCTTACAGTCTCACCAGGAAGCTAATGGGAAAGCCTTGCAGCAATCTTCACAGGAAAGTTTCCAAATGTCAAGTGTCATCTTTCCAGCTGTTAGATGAATGGGTAGCCAAGAGGCATTTATTTGGGTGTGCAGCCCCTGTGAAATCTGGGTGAGGCAGGAAAAAGGGCTATAATTTGGTGGTTAGTTTACCAGCATTGGTATAGTTGCAAATCTCCTAGCCAGGCAAAGGACTTCGTTTGTGGTTTAATGATTGACAGCCAACTGCAGTGTTCTTTCTACTTAGAGAATTAAAATGTCTTATAAAAAAGCATCATCAATATGTCATACTAATTTTTTTAATCTTCCACTGCTTCAGATAAAAACGATCTTATCAAGGGAGCTGGCTTCTTCTCGAAACCCTCTCCAATTGAGAGGAAGTAAGGCTTTACAAGTGACAGTGTATTAAAATCTTGAGCCCTATTGGAAAAGCATTCTTTAGTTTAAGATATTTTTCAAACTCTTTAATTTCTGTGTTAAGAGAAAATTGATATAAATCATTGGCCACTGTCAGGTTGGAAAACAATGAATATCAATAAAAAGACAGTTTTAAATCATAATGGATTTAGTTTGAGATAGTGATAGCCTCCGAAAAATAATATTGAAGTGTGTCATGGCTAAATGCTGTTTCCATGCCAAGTTTTTCCACTTGGTCAGGATCACAGTATTGTGATGACTTCAGCTCAGTTTTTCATTGGGAGACTGGGCCTTTAGACTGAACAAGAATCAGAAGTGCTTGTGATCTCATTTTTATCCCTTTCAGTGGGAAGTAGAAATGTTAAATTGGCTTGCTGTCATTGAAAAATGACACCTTTTGGTGGTATATTCATGTTAATTTTTGGTGTATTCCCTAGCTAATATTTAAAGTAATTATTAATTATCAGAGATAATACTTTTTTATTACAAATTCAATTGTAATAATGTATAGATTTTGTGTATGAAGAGGGATTTATTTTTTATATCATCTATATGTTGTAAAAGTATATCAAAGAAAAAAATGAGGAATGAATCTATATCTAATGGAGCTATCAAAACAAAACTATGCAGTTGGTGATAGAAGAAAATGCCATGACTAATAAGTAATTTTAATGCCTTTTATTGACTTTGTATAAGGTTCCAAGCCTTATTAAATGGCAGCACTTGACCTGAAAAGTAATTTAAAATGAAATTGTCTCCATAAAGGCACAATATTTCCTTACCAATCTAGCAGTAGATTGCTACTTCAGGCAGCTTAACTCTAGAAGGGGTAGAAAAATAACTCTGAAAAATCTGATCCATGCCACATAGAACCTGATCTCAGTGTATGCTTCTGTTGTATAAAAGAACTTAGCCTCTTCAGTGTCACTTGGTCAAATGCACTATATAGGTGTTAAGAATTCTGGACCAAATCTCTAACACCTGGATGCCTGGTGCTGTATGGTGCTAAGGACAGAATCACAGTAGAACAGAGCCCTAAAAAATCTTTAGCTTCCTGGGAAAAATTCACCTGCAAAAAACTCAATTGAAATTTTTAACCTAGAATTTTGTTCTCTGCACTCAATGATTTATTAAAGTCGAATCTTATACAAGTTGTAAAGGATCAGAGTTTGGGATTGACATGTGCACACTACTATATTTAAAACAAAATAGAAAACCAACAGAGACCTACGGTATAGCACAGGGAACTCTTTTCAATATTCTGTAACAACCTAAAGGGAAAAGAATTTGAAAAAGAATAGATACATGGATATGTAAAACTGAATCAGCTTGCTACACACCTGAAACTAACACAATATTGTTAATCAACTGTACTCCTATATAAAATGAAAATTAAGAAAAAATCTGGATAAAGCGATGTAGTTCAGTTGATGTAATAGAAGGCTAAAAGTCAGGATACCTGGGTTCAAGCTCTGACTTAATTACTCATGAATTCTGCCTTCAGACCTTTGGGAATGTCATGTTGCCTTTTGATTATCTCATTAATGGCTTTGAGGCAGCCCAGTGTGTTAATATTTATGGACGTGAAATTCCTGATTTAATAAAGTCTCCAATGTGTTATCTTGGCCTTATTATTTTCATCCATAAAAAGGACAAAATTAGATTCTTTATGGTTTGGAAACCCAAATAATACATGTTCCAAATAATCTAACTTATTGAATACCTTTTTAAGGGCTTAGCATTAATGTTATAGTCAAAAATTACCTCTGGAGTAAACAGTTTCCCCCATTTTACAAATTAGAAAACCTGTGCTCTCATCTCACATACTAGTAAAGTAACGCTCAAAATTCTCCAAGCCAGGCTTCAACAGTACATGAACTGTGAAATTCCAGATGTTCAAGCTGGATTTAGAAAAGGCAGAGGAACCAGAGATCAAATTGCCAACATCTGTTGGATCATGGAAAAAGCAAGAGAGTTCCAGAAAAACAACTACTTCTGCTTTATTGACTATGCCAAAGCCTTTGACTGTGTGGATCACAACAAACTGTGGAAAATTCTTCAAGAAATGGAATACCAGACCACCTGACCTGCCTCCTGAGAAATCTGTATGTAGGTCAGGAAGCAACAGTTAGAACTGGACATGGAACAACAGACTGGTTCCAAATAGGAAAAGGAGTCCTTCAAGGCTGTATATTGTCACCCTGCTTATTTAACTTACATGCAGAGTACATCATGAGAAACGCTGGGCTGGAGGAAGAACAAGCTTGAATCAAGATTGCCAGGAGAAATATCAATCACCTCAGATATGCAGATGACACTATCCTTATGGCAGAAAGCAAAGAAGAAGTAAAGAACCACCTGATGAAAGTGAAAGAGGAGAGTGAAAAAGTTGGCTTAAAGCTCAACATTCAGAAAACTAAGATCATGGCATCAGGTGCCATCACTTCATGACAAATAGATGGGGAAACACTGGAAACAGTGCTGACTTTATTTTTGGGGGCTCTAAACTGCAGCCATGAAATTAAAAGATGCTTGCTTCTTGGAAGAAAAGTTATGACCAAACTAGACAGCATATTAAAAAGCAGAGACATTACTTTACCAACAAAGGTCCATCTAATCAAAACAATGGTGTTTCCAGTAGTCATGTATGGATGTGAGAGTTGAACTATAAAGAAAACTGAGCACTGAAGAATTGATGCTTTTGAACTGTGGTGTTGGAGAAGACCCTTGAGAGTCCTCTGGACTGCAAGGAGATCCAAACAATCATTCCTAAAGGAAATCAGTCCTGAACATTCACTGGAAACACTGATGATGAAACTGAAACTCCAATATTTTCGCTACCTAATGTGAAGAACTAACTCATTTAAAATTACCCTGATGCTGGGAAAGATTGAAGGCAGGAGGAGAAGGGGATGACAGAAGATGAGATGGTTGGATGGTATCACCGACTCAATGGACATGAGTTTGAGTGGACTCCGGGAGTTGATGATGGACAGGGAAGCCTGGCATGCTGCAGTCCACGGGGTCACAAGGAGTTGGACACGACTGAGCGAATGAACTGAACTGAATGCTGAAGTTGGTTGAGAGGGATATAGGTGTCATTTGATTCAGCCCCTTAACACGCAGGACAGGAAGTGAGGAACAGACTTTGAAAGAGTAAATTCAAGTAATAGGACAATTGAGTCATAGAGCTATCTTCTGAAAGCGTTTTACAATAAATACTTTAAAAATCAAAGAGATAAAAATAGCAATAAGATCTGCAAAAACAAACGAACAAATAGCCCATGGGAATGTAGTCTTCAGTGTGTTTTTGTCAGTTTGTTCTCTATGATTCCTTAATGCCTAGAAAACCTCTTATCTCATAGTAGGTGGTTGGCAAACAACTGCCGACCATGTGGTAGGCACTTGATAACTGTGGTTGAAAAATTGAATATGCTGAGGATTACAGGGTACATAAAGTTTAGGAAATAGATTTTTACAAATTCACTCAGATCACTGGTGATAAATATTACTTTCAGCTGTTAAAACAGGTGGTGGGGTACAGTTAATGTGGAAACCGAAGGGTACTATAATTTTTCTCTTTTGATTCCCACAACCATGCTTCACAATTACTGGTTTAAAGACGAGACAGATGAGTTTCACAGCGGCCTAACTGACCTGCTGAAGATGGCAAAGTGACCTCTGAGAAACCATACTGGTTTTCTCCCTGCATCCTACCCCCACCTTAACTTATATCATAGTCTTCTCTCAGAAATAGAAGAGTTAATAGGTTAACACAAAAGCCTGGTAGGTTGTTGACTTACAATATTGAGCTTTTTATTCCAAGTCTTAATATTTAACATTGCTGCTGCTACCTTTCTTAAATGTCAACTTCTTTTATTTGCCTTCATCCCTCTCGCCTTGATCATACTGACTCCTTTGTGCTACATGGATTTGCTGTCAGGCACCACCCTGCGCTGGTCACCAGGCTTTTCTTATACTAGTCATTGACATCTTGTCAGCAGTGTTGACACCTTTGCCCCGGGCCTGTGAATATGGCGATTGTTACCTTCTTGACTGACATTTTTGAAAATTTGTCAACATGTTAGTTATTATTTGTGGAGGGCGGGGGGGCAGGGGATCCTTCAGTACCTTAGAAGCCCTTTCTTAAAGTACTATTTTATTACTTTAACCAACTCTATGGTTGTATGAAGTAGAGGTTCTACATACCGCATCCTTTTTTAAAAACTAATTAATTTTAAAATTAATTAATTTTATTGAGGTATAGTTGATTTATAGTATTAGTTTCTGTTGTATAACAAAGTGATTTAGTTTTTATATGTGTGTGTGTGTGTGTGTGTATATATATACATATATATATATATATATATATATATATATATTCTTTTCAAAAATTCTTTTCCACGGTAATTTTTTACAAGATACTGAATATAGTTCAAATACATACTGAATATGTGTAGTGGTATACATATGGCATTGTTGTTTATCAGTTTTGTAGTGGGAGCCACATACCTTCCACTGAGAGAACCATAAACTAGCAAGGTGAAAAGTGAAAGTGAAGTTGCTCAGTCATGTCTGACTCTTAGCGTCCCCATGGACTGCAGCCTACCAAGCCCCTCCCTCCATGGGATTTTCCAGGCAAGAGTACTGGAGTGGGGTGCCATTGCCTTCTCCGTGTTTCTCCATTGCTGCCCTGTAAATAGATTCTTCAGTACCATTATTCTAGATTCTGTATATATGTTTTAGAATGCAATATTTATCTCTCTCTTTCTGACTCACTATACTCTGTATAATAGATTCTAGGTTCATTCATCTCATCAGAACTGACTCAAATCCATTCCTTTTTGTGGCTGAGTAATATTCCATTGTGTATATATACCACAACTTCTTCATCCATTCATGTTTCAGTGGATCTCTAGGTTGCTTCCATGTTCTAGCTATTGTAAATAGTGCTGCAATGAACAATGGGATACATGTGTCTTTTCAATTTTTATATATTCAGGGTATATGCCTAGAAGTAGATTGATGGGGCATATGGGGGTTTTATTCCTAGTTTTGAAAGGAATCTCCATACTATCTTCCATAGTAGCTGTATCAATTTACATTCCCACCAACGGTGCAAGAGGGTTTCCTTTCTCCACACCTTCTCCAGCATTTATTGTTTGTAGACTTTTTGATGATGGCCATTCACAGTTATGATGTGATACCTCATTATAGTTTTGATTTGCATTTCTGTAATAATGAGTGATTTTGAGCATCTTTTCATGTATTTGTTAGCTATCTGTATGTCTTCTTTGGAGAAATGTCTGTTTAGGTCTTTTCCCCACTTTTGATTGAGTTGTTTCTTTTTCTGGCATTGAGTTGTATGAGCTGCTTGTATATTTTGGAAATTAATCCTTTGTCAGTTGTTTCATTTACTACTATTTTCTCCCATTCTGAGGGTTGTCTTTTCACCTTGCTTATAGTTTTCTTTGCTGTGCAAAAGCTTTTAAGTTTAATCAGGTCCCGCCTGTTTACTTGTTTTTATTTCCTTTACTCTAGGAGGAGGGTCATAGAGGATCTTGCTTTGATTTATGTCATTGAGTGTTCTGCCTATGTTTTCCTCTAAGAGTTTTATAGTTTCTGGTCTTACATTTAGGTCTTTAATCCATTTTGAGTTTCTCTTTATGTATGGTCTTAGGAACTGTTCTAATTTCATTCTTTTACAAGTAGCTGTCTAGTTTTCCCAGAACCATTTATTGAAAAGGCTGTCTTTGCCCCACTGTATATTCTTGCCTCCTTTGTCAAAAATAAGGTACCCATAGGTGCATGGGTTTATTTCTGGGCTTTCTATCTTGTTCCATTGGTCTATATTTCTGTTTTTATGTCAGTACTATACTGTCTTGATGACTGTGGCTTTGTAGTATAATCTGAAGTCAGGAAGGTTGATTCCTCTGGCTCCATTCTTCCTTCTCAAGACTGCTTTGGCTATTCGGGGTCTCTTGTGTTTCCATATGAATTGTGAAATTTTTTGTGCTAGTTCTATGAAAAATGCCGTTGGTAATTTGATAGGGATTGCATTGAATCTGTAGATTGTGTTTGGTAGTATAGTCATTTTCACAATATTGATTCTTCCTACCTAGGAACATGGAATATCTCTCCATCTGTTTATGTTGTCTTTGGTTTATTTCATCAGTGTCTTATAATTTTCTGTGTATAGTTCTTTAATCTCTTTAAGTAAGTTTATTCCTAGATATTTAATTCTTTTTGTTGCAATGGTGAATAAGATTGACCCTTAATTTCTCTTTCTGATTTTTGATTGTTAGTATATATAAATGCAAGTGATTTCTGTGTATTGATTTTGTATCCTGCAACTTTTCTAAATTCACTGATTAGTAATTTTTTGATACTATCTTTAGGGTTTTCTATGTACAGTATCATGTCATCTGCAAACAGCGAGAGCTTTACTGTTTGTTGATATGCAAAGTTAAACAGAGATGGATAAAGGTAGATAAAGAAGATTTATATGCATAAAGATTATCTGCAAGGGGCAAAGAACAGTAGGAAAAGCAAAAAAAAAAAAAGAATAAATGTAGAAAAAATAATAATAGGTTTAAAAAATTAAAAATTAAAATAAAAAAAAAGAGAAAGAAAAAAAACAGGGAAATTTCATGGAACTGCAAAAGCCCAATGTAGAGGCAGAGGTTTATAACAACAATAAAAAAATGTGACTGAGCAAAAGAAAAAAAGTTCACAAGCTTAATTAGATTTCATAGTGCCAATAAAATCAACAACTAAAACAGCATAAAGAAAAGAAAAGAAAAGAAAAAAATCCAAGAGAATCTACAGAGCAAATCAAAACATAAGAATAATAAATGTTTTTTTTGAGTCACTGCTGTCAGAGTCCTTTCCCTCGCTGGGAGTCACAGTCCACCTCACCTCCCTAGGATGCCCTCCAACACTGTGCTGATCTCTGGACCTCCTGTGGGGGCTGCTCAGATTCTAATGTGGTCCTACTCCTGTGTGTTCTTGCCTCCAGTGTCCACAGCTATCAGAACTACTGCATCTTCTTTTGTAGGAGCTCTCCATGATGTTTTATATATTCCATAGACACAGAGTCTGGCTAGTTGATCATGTGGATTTAATCTGAAGCTTGTATAGCTGGTGGAAAGGTTTGGGTCTTCTTCCTTAGCCACACTGCCCCTGGGTTTCACTTGTGGTTTTATTTCCACCTCTGCATGTAGGTTGTCCACTGGGGTTTGCTCCTGGGGCTGCCCTGGAGGACTTGGGTTTGCCCCTAAGAGGACCAGGTGGTGCAACTGCTTGGGTTACAGGGGTTCTGGCAGCACCAGGTACTCAAGGGGGGTTGGAGGCTAGGACAGCAGGAAATATAGTGCTCTTGAAAGGTATGGCAACCAGTATTGGCCAATACACTCCAGTATTCTTGCCTGGAGGACTCCCTCCCTGACAGAGAAGCCTGGCAGGCCACAGTCTACAGGGTCACAAAGAGTTTATCAGGACCAAAGTGTCCCTGTATGCATAAACACAATATATATATTTTTTAACCTGTGGCAGCTCTACCCCAGTGAGAGTTGAATATGAAGGTGGTGCAGTTGCTTGGCTTGCAGGGACAAGTGTTCAGGGACACAAACTGCCTCTGTGGCAGGAGTTATGGCCCTATCAGAGTCTTTTATTGAGCCTCTTGTAGCTGGCGATCAGAAGGCCTCTTTGGCCAGTCTTTCTCCATAGCTCCTCCTGTTTAGGCACCTAGAGGGCTCCCTTGCCTGGGGTCCTTCTCTGTTGTTCGGTGCATCCGGCACATAAAGGGGCCCCCCTGGCTGGGGTCCTACTCTGTAGATCCATGTGTTGGGCACTTAAAGTAGCACCCTGGGTGGGGTGCTACTCTGTAGATCTGTGTATCAGGCACTTAAAGCGGCTACCTGGCTGGGGTCCTACTCTGTGGTTCAGTGCATCAGGAGTTTGATGGCCAGCCTGTCTATTGTTCAGCTGCCAATGCTGGTGTGTGGGGGCTGAGAGAGGCTATCCTCCCTACGTATGACTCAGCAGTATCCCCTTGCTTCCATGGCTGCCCGGCTTTCCTCCACAGGCATTTCCCACCAGAATCTCCTCCCTCACATCCCCTTGAAATGTCTGTCCTTAGTCAGCATCAGCCTTCACCATGGGATTGCTCCACAGTCCCTAAACTCCAGCTGTCAGCCGCTGCATCTTCCAGGAGACCTGCTTCCCTCTCCAGGGTATGTATGGCTGCGGCAAGGACGGTCTGATTCTCATTCCATTTAGGCTGCCGCAGATCAGCTGTTTCACTCTCCCCCTTAAATGTTTCTCCTCTGACTCAGACAATCACCCTGATGTGAGGATCAGACCCGTGCTTCAGCTCCCACACCTGCTGAGGCCATGTCCAGCCCTACTAACACTCCTGTTTTTCTCACTAGTTCCTTCATCATATGGGGTTTAGCATCATTCTATGTATTCTTTTCCTCTGGTCAGGTACCCTGTCCGCTCTTGGTGTTGGTGTTCTTGCATGCACTTCTGTGTGAAGGTGTATTCCTGATGTATCCATGGAGAGAGATATACTCCATGTCCACCTACTCCTCTGCCATCTTGTCCTCCCCTCAAAACTTTTTCATAGTCTCATATCTGTCTAAAATTTTCATTACAAATAAAAATTTCTCAAAATGGAGAAATGAACTCTGATTTTATGTTATAATTATAATCCTGTACCTAGGCCTTTCCATCATGGAAGCAGCTAATCCAGATAATTTCTGCTTTGCAAGTTTTTTTTCTCCCCTCAGATATTTCTTCAAAGAGCAAAGTAACTGAGCTAGAGTTAATTAATGCATTAATCCAACCTATGAACTAATCTAGCTATAAGTAGCTACACAGTGTTATTTTTATTTGCCTTAAAATAATCTCAGAATGGATACTTCAAGAGCAGTTGTACCACAAGATAGGGAGCAATGTAGATATATCATAATGAAATACAAGTGAAATGAGTGAGTGAAAGCTGTTTGATGATTTTAAATTGCAAGAAACATAGTAATAGTTATTATCTCTTCTTTAGTCCAACCTAACACTAGCAATAGTCTTGCTTTTAACAGTATTTTTTGAAAAATCATTCTATTAAGGAAAATTAGGGGAAAATGCAATTGGGGTACATAATTATTATGTAATTTAATTTCCTCCCAAAGACATAACTTTGCATATTTCTTTGCATATTTGTATGCATATTTTCTGTCTATGAATGCATGACCCAGCCATGTTAATAGAATACTAGTGATAAAGAGTAATAATATAATAATAAAATCATTGGTCATTGTATTACAGGATTGTACTTGTTTTTATTTCTATTCTCAAATGAAAAGCATTGTGATTGATTATCTCATTAATATCTGAATGATATGTACTTTTCACATTTGATAATAGTTTTTAATGCATGTGTAGTACATATGCTATATGTGTGTGTTTAATCAAGCCATCATGAATAATTTTTAGGTCAGTTTCCTAATAAGTATTATTTGCTTATTCATTCAAGTATCTTGTTCATTTTGATTATAAAGTAAGTGACCTATTTTTACAGTGGGCCTTAATATTTTGAAAATGTATTGATGGTTGTCAGAACTGATGCCTTTTAAGCAGATAAATCTCCCCATATGAACACTTTTTAAGAGTATGTGCCCAGTTTATTTGAATAATGCAGGTATTTTAGATGATGGTGGCTAAATTTGAGTGTTTCACTTGAGAATAAGAATTAGGAGACGCATTAATATGGCTAAAGAAATGATTTTCCGGTTTGGGTTCACAGTGCAATCTCTTGGAGAGATTTTTAAAAATTACAGTATTTGAGTCCTACTCAGAGTGATTCTGATGTAATTGGGATGGAGTCTCTCTTGCCAAGACGTAGGAATTTTTTTAAAAAAGCAAAAACCTCTCCAAAATTTTAACATGTAGATTTTAAAATGTCTGGGCTAGACCTATAAAATATCAACCATTCTGGATGAGGAAGCAAAGGAAGTCAATTTGCAGACAGAATTATTCTAGATAAACAGAGAAGAGGAGAAAGGAAGAGATAAATCATATGGCTTTCCAAGTGGAGTCCCAGCCTTTCATGGACACCATGCTTCATTCCCTCTGAGTTACATGAGATACTTCTATTCCATCATAATAACCTTCTGAACCTAGTTATTACTTGGAACCAAAGGAGTCCATTTGAATCTGAAAGTTCAAAACCATGGCGGGCAGAAATGTAACCCCCTATGGACTGTAGCCTGCCAGGCTCCTCTGTCCATGGAATTCTCCAGAGCAAAATCCTGGGGTGGGAAGCTGTTCCCCTCTCCAGGGGATCTTCCCAACCCAGGGATCAAACCCAGGTCTCCCGCACTGCACGTAGACTCTTTACTGTGTGAGCCACCAGGGAATCCCAAGGATACTGGAGTCAGAGGCCTGGCCCTCTCCAGGGGAATTTCCCAATGCAGGAATCAAACCAGCATCTCCTGCATTGCAGGTGGATTTTTAACCAGTTGGGCTACCAGCAAAGCCTTATTTTAAACTGGATCCTGGCAAAATTGTGAGGTCAATTTTTATGTCAGTTATTGTGACTGAATTAAAGAATACCTGTATTTACATTGCCCAGAAAGTTATTTATCATTTCTACTAGATAGCTCTTTTGAATGCCTTTGTTAAATTCTATAGTCTTCCAGAAGTAAGAGTTGAATGTTTCTCTTGTAATTCAGTTGCTAAGCCATATCCAACTCTTTGTGACCTCATGAACTGCAGCACACCAGGCTTCCCTGAGTTTCAGTGTCTGCTGGAGTTTGTTCAAACTCACGTCCATCACTCTCAGTGATGCCATCCATCTGTCTCCCCCTTCGATCGATGGATGACATCACCAAGTGATGGACATGAGTTTGAACAAACTCATGAGTTTGAGTCGGTGATGCCATCCAACCGTCTTGTCTTCTGTTATCCCCTTCTCCTCCTGCCTTCAATCTTTCCCAGCATCAGGGTCTTTTCTAATGAGTCAGTTCTTTCCATGAGGTGGCCAAAGTATTGAGGCTTCAGCTTCAGCATCAGTCCTTCCAGTGAATATTCAGGGTTGATTTCCTTTAGTATTGACTGATTTAATCTCCTTGCAGTCCAAGGGACTGTCAAGAGCCTTCTCCATCACCGCAATTTGAAACATCAGTTCTTGGGTGCATCAATTCTATGGTCCAACTCTCACATCCATACATATACTCTACATTAGAATAATAGAATATTGGACATTTTTTAAATATCTGAAATATAGCTAATGATTATTTCATGTAAACTGATCATTATCATCTTATGGAAACTGATGTAAAAAGGAAGGTAAGTACTAGTATGAAGGTCACTAGTATGATGCATTCAACAAATATTTTAAGCATTTTTTGCTAAGTCTTATGCTAGGTGCTGAAAGTAAGTTAGATGGGACACAATACATGTAAGCAACCAAGAAACAGAGTATGATTCGGGAACAACTGTGCTTGTGGATAGCTGCAGAAATGTCCTGGTGGAGATAAGACTGACTCTTAGATTAGTTGGAATTTTCAGAGCATGAAAACTAGGCAGGAAAGAACATTGTAGGAAAAATAAAAAATCATAATGCATAGATGCATTAGTGATATTGGTTTTTATGAGATTATATGTGGTTCAATAAACTGAAGTATCAGATGTGAGGGAATGGTAGTAGGTGAGATTAGAAACCCTGAAACATGTGATTAGAACAAGTAGAGAAGGGGGAAAACCCAGATCACAACTGAGATTATATAATAATAAAGAGATTATGCTGTATTCTGTATTCTGCAAGCACTGAAGCTCCTTGGAGCATTTTGTAGATGGAAATGAAATGAGAAAATTTAAGTATAACCTTTATAAATTTGGGATATCTCATGATCTATGCTTGTCATGGAGTTATTTTTTTTCTTTATTAGTTTATTTTAGTTGGAGGCTAATTACATTACAATATTGTGGTGGTTTTTGCCATACATTGACATGAATCAGCCATGGATGTACATGTGTCCCTCCATCCCCAACCCCCCTCCCACCTTCCTCCACATCCCATCGATCTGGTTTATCCCAGTGCTCCAGCTTTGAGTGCCTTGTTTCATGCATCGAACTTGGACTGGCCATCTATTTCACATATGGTAATACGCATGTTTCAGTGCTATTCTACCAAATCATCCTACCCTAGCCTTCTCCCACAGAGTCCAAAAGTCTGTTCTTTATATCTGTGTCTCTTTTGCTGTCCCGCACATAGGGTTGGTGTTAACATTTTTCTAAATTTCATACATATGTGTTAATATACTGTATTGGTGTTTTTCTTTCTGATTTACTTCACTCTGTATAATAGGCTTCAGTTTCATCCACCTCATTAGAACTGATTCAAATGTGTTCTTTTTAATAGCTGAGTAATATTCCACTGTGTATATATACCACAGCTTTCTTATCCATTTGACTGCTATTGGACATCTATGTTGCTTCCACATCCTAGCTATTGTAAATAGTGCTGTGATGAACATTGGGGTAAATGTGTCTCAATTCTGGTTTCCTTGGTGTGTATGCCCAGCAGTGGGATTGCTGGGTTGTATGGCAGTTCTATTCCCAGTTTAATAAGGAATCTTCACACTGTTCTCCCTAGTGGCTGTTACTAGTTTGCATTCCCACCAACAGTGTAAGAGGGTTCCCTTTTCTCCACACCCTCTCCAGCATTTGTTGTTTGTAGACTTTTTGATGGCAGCCATTCTGACCAGTGCGAGATGGTACCTCATTGTGGTTTGATTTGCATTTCTCTGATAATGAGTCATGTTGAGCATCTTTTCATGTGTTTGTTACCCATCTATATGTCTTCTTTGGAGAAATATCTGTTTAGTCCTTTGGCCCATTTTTTGATTGGGTCGTTTATTTTTCTGGTATTGAGCTGCATGAGCTGACTGTATGTTTTGGAGATTTAATTCTTTGTCAGTTGTTTCATTTGCTATTATTTTATCCCATTCAGAAGGCTGTCTTTTCACCTTGCTTATAATTTCCTTTGTTGTGCAAAAGCTTTTAAGTTTAATTATGTCCCATTTGTTTATTTTTGCTTTTATTTCTATTACTCTGTGAGGTGGGTTATAGAGGATCTTGCTATGATTTATGTCAGTGAGTGTTCTTCCTATTTTCTCTGGGAGTTTTATAGTTTCTGGTCATATAGTTGGATCTTTAACCCATTTTGATGTCATTTTTGTGTATGGTGTTAGCAAGTGTTCTAGTTTCATTTTTTTACAGGTGATTGACCTGTTTTCCCAGGACCACTTGTTAAAGAGATTGTCTTTCCTCCATTGTATATTTTTTCCTCCTTTGTCAAAGATAAAGTGTCCATAGGTGTGTGGATTCATTTCTGGGCTTTCTATTTTGTTCCACTGATCTGTATTTCTGTCTTTGTGCCAGTGCCGTACTTGATGACTGTAGCTCTGTAGTGTATATAGCCTGAAGTCAGGCAGGTTGATTCATCCAGTTCCATTCTTCTTTCTCAAGATTGTGTTGGCTATTCAAGGTTTTTTGTATTTCCATACAAATTGTGAAATTATTTTTTCTAGTTCTGTGAAAAATACTGTTGGTAGCTTGATAGGGATTGCATTGAATCTATAGATTGCTTTGGGTATTATACTCATTTTCAATATATTGATTCTTCCAATCCATGAGTATGGCATATTTCTCCATCTATTTGTGTCATCTTTGATTTCTTTCATCAGTGTTTTATAGTTTTCTATATATAGGTCTTTTGTTTCTTTAAGTAGATTTATTCCTAAGTATTTTATTCTGTTCATCACAATGGTGAATGGGATTGTTTCCTTAATTTCTCTTTCTGTTTTCTCATTGTTACTGTATAGGAATGCAAAGGATTTCTGTGTATTAATTTTATATCCTGCAACTTTGCTATATTCATCGACTAGTAATTTTCTGGTGGTGTCTTTAGGGTTTTCTATGTAGAGGATCATGTCATTTGGAAACAGTGAGAGTTTTACTTCTTTTCCTATCTGGATTCCTTTTATTTCTTTTTCTTCTCTGATTGCTATGGCTAATGCTTCCAAAACTGTGTTGAATAGTAGTGGTGAGACGGGGCACACTTGTCTTGTTCCTGACTTTAGAGGAAATGCTTTCAATTTTTCGCCATTGAGGATAATGTTTGCTGTGGGTTTATTCTAGATGGCTTTTATTATGTTGAGGTATGTTCCTTCTATTCCTGCTTTCTGGAGAGTTATTTTTTTTTAGATTGAATTGTAAGTAACTAAAATCTTTTCTCCTAAAAAATTCTGAAGTGGAAAAAGCAAACTTAAAAAAGTCATCTTTAGACAGCTCTCTCATTCTCAGTGTCTCATGTCTGACAATGGGTTTTATAAAAGAAATGTTACTTTTATCTTTACTGTCAAAAAATCTGCCAAACATTTAGTCTCTCCTTTGTCTATGGGTTTACTCTTGCCCTCCATCCTGATCTCAGTTCTTTATTACTTCACCGTTTTTTGACTCTGTAGTTTTCCTTTAGTTTCTAGGTGTCTGACTCCCATCAACCCTCCAAACTTCTCTATAGAAAACAGACTCTATGACAGTGGGCACCTCATTGGACTTACTCTGTGCTAAATTCCCAGTGCCTATACTAGTACCTGGCATATAATAAGCATTGCACAAATGCTTAACTGAACTCATGAATGAATGAGTTCATCCATTATGACAGTGGTCCTTAATCTTTTTTAAGTGCATTTTGAACAACTAGAGAGATTGTAGTGATGTCCAGATTATTAGATGATTCCTTCCTTAGAAAAGGGAAAGGAGGAGGGAAATTTAAAATTCAAGTTTCTGTATTTAACCCTTTTAAGTATGTTAGCTGGTTCCTCTGTTTCAGAGCACAAAAGGTAAATGAGCTATCTAACAAAGGACAGTGAGAATGTTGAAAAACATTATATATTAAAAATAATAATGAGAAAGTAAATAATGAGGTTACCTTGAGGAAAAGTGATTTTATTTATCTTTTTCTCTACAAAGGGCAGAGTTGCCTTTAAGAATAAGTATTTTATATAAAATATGATGTAATAGAAACATATATTTTGCAAATATTTTTGATTCTAATGGAGATATTAATTTGAATATGCTACAGTCACTGCCTTCAAGGAACATATGTTCTGTTTGAAGAGAAAAATCAACAGGCACAGCCCAGTACAATGACTACTGAAGTGAAGCCATATTTTAAATGATAAAATATCTAAGAAAAGAGTCAGCTACATTAGACAAGTGTATGGAATCTATTAAGGGAATGCCCCAGGAAGCATATGACTGCATGAGTTGAGTCTTGAAGAATCACTTAAGAGCTTGATGGGTGAAGAATGTGTTAGATTATATTTCAGGCTAATGGGAATACATCAGATAATGTATGAGGCAAAGGATAGTGTGGTGAATGATCTGTGATTTTAATTTTGTGTTCACTTGATTTGTTGGTAGCTTTCTTAATGTTTTTCTATATGTAATCTTCAGAGACTTTGTCTGTTTTAT
Organism: Cervus canadensis; assembly: GCF_019320065.1. Classification (NCBI taxonomy): domain Eukaryota; kingdom Metazoa; phylum Chordata; class Mammalia; order Artiodactyla; family Cervidae; genus Cervus; species Cervus canadensis. Next base: position 43,940,778 of record NC_057387.1, read on the forward strand.
TCACCACAGTTTTTCACTTATTATAGGATAGACTCTGTTCTATGTCAATATTTTATTTTTTTGTGTGTTGTTCCTGGTGCCAGTATAACATCCTTTGTACAGTAGTGTCACTGGGGAACTGGCCTCATCATTCAACATCTAGGTTGTTTCTTACATTTGTTATTTAGTCATACTACTGGATGACTGGAAAAATAGTACTATATGAAATTATATTATATTGAATATTGGAATCATATTCTTTAGAAGGGAATATGATGAGGTACAGGTTGAAGGAGTTGAGTTTGAATTAACGACAAAGCATCCACTTCCAAATGTCTTGAAGTCTCTTGGAAATCTGAATTTGGAAGTTGCAATTTGGATTTGGGAGGAATTAACCTTGTGGTTCCAAATAGGAAAAGGAGTACGTCAAGGCTGTATATTGTCACTCTGCTTATTTAACTTATATGCAGAGTACATCATGAGAAACGCTGGGCTGGAAGAAGCACAAGCTGGAATCAAGATTACAAGGAGAAATATCAATAACCTCAGATATGCAGATGACCACCCTTTTGGCAGAAAGTGAAGAAGAACTAAAAAGCCTCTTGATGAAAATGAAAGAGGAGAGTGAAAACGTTGGCTTAAAGCTCAACATTCAGAAAACTAAGATCATGGCATCTGGTCCCATCACTTCATGGCAAATAGATGGGGAGACAGTGGAAATAGTGTCAGACTTTATTTTTTTGGCTCCAAAATCACTACAGATGGTGATTGCAGCTGTGAAATTAAAAGACACTTACTCCTTGGAAGGAAAGTTATGACCAACCTAGATAGCGTATTAAAAAGCAGAGACATTACTTTGCCAACAAAGGTCCGTCTGGTCAAGGCTGTGCTTTTTCCAGCGGTCACGTATGGATGTGAGAGTTGGACTGTGAGGAAAGCTGAGTGCTGAAGAATTGATGCTTTTGAACTATGGTGTTGGAGAAGACTCTTGAGAGTCCCTTGGACTGCAAGGAGTTCCAACCAGTCCATCCTAAAGGAGATCAGTCCTGGGTGTTCATTGGAAGGACTGATGTTGAAGCTAAAACTCTAGTACTTTGACCACCTCATGTGAAGAGTTGATTCATTGGAAAAGACCCTGATGCTGGGAGGGATTGGAGACAGGAGGAGAAGGGGACAACAGAGGATGAGATGGTTGGATGGCATCACTGACTCAATGGACATGGGTTTGAGTATACTCCGGGAGTTGGTGATGGACAGGGAGGCCTGGCGTGCTGCGATTCATGGGGTCACAAAGTGTCGGACACGACTGAGCGACTGAACTGAACTGAACTGAAATGAACTGAACCTTGTGCTGAGGGCTGAAATTTAAGATGCTTGAATTCCCTGAGCAATAGTGCAAAGGGGAACAAGCTACCAAATTTCGGAAAATGAAAGCTTGAATATATTATGAGGTCAAACAAATATATTAATGTGGTGCTGTTACACCCCGCTGTGGTAAAAAGTCACAAAACAAAACAAAAACATTGTCCTGTATGTACACCATGAAAAAGGACTGCCTATTACATGGCATCCGGTCCTATCATTTCATGGCAAATAGGTGGGGATAATGAGGAAACAGTGCCAGATTTTTCTGGCCTCCAAAATCAGTGTGGACAGTGACTTCAGCCACAAAATGAAAAGATACTTGCTCCTTGGAAGAATAGCTAATGACAAACCTGGAAAGTGTAATAAAAAGCAGAGACATCACTTTGCCGACAAAGATCTGTGTGGTCAAAGCTCTGGTTTTTCCAGTAGTCATGTATGGATGTGAGAGATGGATCATAAGGAAGGCTGAGAATTGAAGAATTGATGCTTTTGAACTGTGGTGTTGGAGAGGAGTCTTGAGAGTCCCTTGGACAGTAAGGATATCAAACCAGTCAGTCCTAAAGAAATCAAACGTGAATATTCATTGGATGGACTGATACTGAAGCTGAAGCTCCAATATTTTGGCCACCTGATGTGAAAAGCTGACACTTGGAAAAGACCCTGATGCTGCAAAAAATTGAAGGCAGGAGGAGAAGGGAATGACAGAGGATGAGATGGTTGGATGGCATCACTGACTCAATGGACATGAGTTTGAGCTAACTCAGGGAGATTGTGATGGACAGAGACGCCTGGTGTGCTGCAGTTCATGGAGTTGCGAAGAGTTGGACACAACTTAGTGACCAAACTAACAATAACAACTTAAAACTAAAGGTTGTATCTTATCTGCATATACATCAGTAGTGTTTTTGTCGATAAAGTAAAATATACATTTTATGAAATGTTATACCTCTCATTTGAAAAAGTTTTGTGTATATTGATTTTTTTTTGTTACGTGTTTTGTTTGCTTTTCATTTTTGTTTTGAAACTTAAGAAAAATCTTGCAAAGTTTGCCCACATTATGTCCTTTCTAAATATTGAGGTAGTGACATTTTTAAGAATTTAAATGCAATGCTTTGTGTATTTAAAAGTACATCAATTAAGAAATGCAAGTTGAACTACACATATATGTCTACTTCCTTGGTCTATTGCCCAAAACTGTATAACTCTAATTGTTGACAAACTAAAATTCACCTGTGAGATTTAAGAGGTTAGTCACTTCAGTATAAAGCCACAAAAAGATGAGAGACTGTATCACTTCAGCGAACATGGAACTGTAAGTATTTCTATCATTGTCATCAGATGAAAGGTTTCCCAAAGTTTCTAGGTTCCTCAGACATGGAAGGAAATTTTTTTTTTGTAAATTTCTCTGGTGTTAACCAAACTGTGGTGTCAGGAAATTCTTCCTTCATCTGATCCGAACTTCCTTGATTCAGTTTGAATTATTATTTAGAGCTAAGAAAGGGTTTCCCAGGTGGCTCAGTGGGTAAAGAATCTGCCTGCAATGCACGAGACGCAGGAGATGTGAGTTCAGTTCCCGGGTTGGAAAGAGTCCCTGGAGAAGGAAATGGCAAAGCACTCCAGTGTTCTTGCCTGGAGAATCCCATGGACAGAGGAGCTTGGTGGGCTACAGTCCACAGAGTCGCAAAGAGTTGGATACAACTGAAGCGACTGAACACGCAGGCACAGAGCTGAGAAAATCTCATGGAAGGTGTTTATTTCCTCACCTACTCCTGCACACACTCACACAGACACACATGCCTCAAATTAACACGTCTCAGACTATCCTGTATTTTTTAATTTTATACATTATAACTTTTGCTTTTGTTAATAATCCTTTTAATAATATTGCAACCCCTGTGAGAACTGGAAGAATTATCCGCACAATATAGAAGTGCACAATATTCAGAAATGTGCCTTGAAACCCCGAACATTCTTGGCAGAAGATGCGTGCCACAGCCGAAGCGTAGATGCCATCAGGCACCACTTTGCAAGCACCAGAGACACATTAGTCTTTCAGTTGACAAGTTTGATGCCTTTTTACATATTAAGTGAACTTTACTTTGCATTATAAATGGTGGAGGTCCAGAAATAATTTTTATGCAAGTCATGGCAATCTTTATCTACACAAGACACACTCCTGTAAAATTAAAGTTCTGCTCAAACAACTTTTGAGTGATTATTCACAAGAGAAAAGAGTTCTTACTTTAGAATTAACTAGACTGGTCCATTCAGTAACTGCTTTGGCTAAGAAAATTCATCTTCTTTATATTTGCCAGTATTATTTGTCTTTCAAAGATAAACAGAGAGAAAGAGAGGAAGGGAGGGAGAGAAGGAGAGAAACAGACACATTTTATAAAGAACTCGATGAAAGCTTTAATAATCTCTGCAATCAGAGAGACAGCATTTGGCAAGCACCTACTATGTTGCAGTGGGCCATGCACTTTGTAAAGGATTTTTTGATTGATTTTTTCCAATAATTCAAGGTAGCCTTATACTGTATCCATTTAAGAAATAGAATGTTACAGTTTGAGAGCCAATAGATGATTTTGACATTAACTGTTTGGTACCTGTTTTTGCTGAAGAAAGTCTCCCCGTACACATGAGTACATTATCTACTTTCCAAATTAGATGTCTCCCTATGGCTTATGATTTCCTGCATTTTCCAATATCCCTAGGAGGTAGGAAATTAGGCAGCCAGAATTTGTGCTGCTGTACTGAAAATGGTAAGGGAGAAAAAGCAAGGATGTGTTAGGTGGCTTTCCTAAATTCTCATAAATAGAATGAAGTTACTGAAAATTGAACTTAGGTCTCCTAACTTGCTGTTTTTCTTTTTTTTTTAAATGTATCGCTGAGCACTAAAGATACTTCTACAAATTAAGTACAAAAAGGCTAGGTTAATAGGTTCAGGGAGATAAATTTTGAAATTATTCTTTTTTGTGTTTGAATCTCAGTATGTTTTAAGTATAGTTTTTTGTTTATTTAATTGATATTATTTCTGTTAGTATTCTCTGTACTGCTTTTGAAATACGAAAAATATGATATATGAATTTTACTCTGCTAACTGACTTTATTGGCCAGTCTTAATCATTCCAAACAGACCAATGTAATCTATATTAATATTAATGCTGTGGTGAAGTGATTTTTGTAAAAGACTATATATGGAGAAATCAGATGTGATTCAAGAATAATTATTGGCTATTTGTCTTTTTTTACAGTCACAATATGGAGCTTCAGTTTCTGCTAAGCCCGAACTCCCCCTCTTTTATACTCCCATTGATCTGGTGGACATTAGTGTGGAAATGGCTGGATTGAAGTTTACAAATCCTTTTGGTCTTGCCAGTGCAACTCCAACTACCAGTTCATCAATGATTCGAAGAGCTTTTGAAGCTGGATGGGCCTTTGCTCTGACCAAAACTTTCTCTCTTGATAAGGTAAGAAATTATTTTTGAAGTTGTGTTTAAATATCTATCATTTATTTTAATTAGGGCATAAATATTATAATGCAAAGGTTCACCAAGCTGTAACAGTTATTAAACTATTGGATAAGACTGATTATTACAAATGAACTAATTTCATTACATTTCTTCTATCCCAAGATGGGGAATGGGATCGATTTCTATTTCTCATTTGTCTGTGTGTGTGTTAGTCACTCAGTCATGCCTGATTCTTTGGGACGCATGGACTGTAGCCTGCCAGGCTCCTCTGTCCTATGGAATTCTCCAGGCAAGATGCTGGAGTGGGTAGCCATTCCCTTCTCTAAGGGATCTTCCTGACCCAGGGATCAAACCCCAGTCTCCTGCATTGCAGGCAGACTCTTTATCCTGAATCACCAGGGAATCACTGTGTTTTGTCTAAGTATCAAAAATGTAAATACTACAAAATGTCTATTTCATTTAATAATTGCAAGCTCACTAACTCTTATTTTGGCATTATTAATTGTTTTGTGATTTCTGGATGTGTGTGAATGAGAACATGTGCCTCGACTCAAAGTTAGACAATGAATTTGATTTGCGCATAATCCTGGACACCAGTTCATGTGAAAATGAACACTCAATGTAACTTAACTGGTGCCTGGAATAAGATTTTTCTTGAATTTTTAAATACAGAAATGTTTCCCCAAATGCATTGACCTGAGTTTAATTTGACATTATGACTGTGTACTCACGTAGCAAGTGGGCATACTTAGTAGAAAATTAACTACATATTAAAGTTAAGATTGAGTCTTTAAAATACAGAAAGTATATAAGTGAACATTTTAAAAGTAGGATAATTTATGCAATAGAGGGTTGCATCCTCATATGGCTTTGAATTAGAAAAGATCAGCAAAATTTAACATTTTTAGATCTTTTATTGATAAAATTTTAGATGATACACCTATTGGTATATTTAATACTCATTGGTAGTTAGTAATAATTAATGTATAAGAATGTGTGAATCTAGTGACTGAGAAAAGACTATTATTATTTAAATCAGCCTTATCCTTAGGCAAAGAAACAAATAGAGAACAAAAATGCCCCATTAAGCACATTCTCTTCTTTCTCCTCTTACTAGGATCAATAGCTGGCATTATTATGGCTAAAACATCTTGGCTGTCTCATTCTGACAGCTTCACAAGATGCTATGTATAAATGTGATCACAATTATCTAGAAATCCTCAAAAGTTAGAAACCTAGTGCATGAAAAAAATTTACCTAAATATTTTTATATTTAAATAGCTAAAGGAATTTTTTTTAATAAATTGGCTGAATTCTCAGAAATTCTTTGGTTAAATAAAGTGTAAAAATAAACGACATACTGAATTTAGCTTCAGAATATCCTTAATCAGTTGTTTACAGCTTTGTAGACTATTGACATTATATTTGTTTGTATTTCAATTCTTCCTTTAAGAATTACTCAGAAGCTCTAATCTGATGTTTAATCCATTGAGAAGAACTTAATCTCTGATACCATTTAATGAGTAGTTATGCTATTGAAAAAATTTTATATGTAAACAAAAATGGGTGGCTAATCAGGAATAAGTGACGAATTGTAGGAAAAAGAATATTTGCTTCGAATTTGCTTACAAAAATTGAATTCTGATTAATCAGAGACATTTGTCTTTACTCCGTTGGTGTTATGTATTTGATTTGTGAAGCTATCTCTTTCAATAATCTAAGAGCAGTTGCCTTCATTAGGATCACCAGCAGAAATGAATGTGGGAGCTAACTTCCTTCTAGACTTCCAATTTGAATTTAATTTATCAATTCAGAAGTCTGTGATGATGTTTCAAAAGGAGAGTTATGGACAAATGCAAATTAAATTTGCACATAAAACATAATGATAGGGAGTTTTAGGAAGCTTTATTTTACTTACTTTGATGATGGGTACAACAAAATATTTGTGCAAAAACTATTTTAAATTCACTCATGCAGATTGTAGTGACATAAATAAGGATGCCACCTTGGGCTTATGTAAGCCTGTTTTTAAAAATGACTACTTCCCATACATGATTTTGCAACATAGTTTGTATCATGAAGATCTACTTTTTGTTTTGTTTTCTTATATTGTCTCTGTTTAATGATTAAATATGTTTTGAATATAGTACTGTCCTATGATTTTTGTGCTTTCTTATTGGTGAAATGTTGTAGTATACAACTCGTGTTTTTCATAGCCTCTTACTAAAGACATCTATTCATGTATTGTATGTACTACACATTTGTGTGACATTATAGCGTACCAATTTAGATTATCCTCATTATAATTTAGTATGCAATTTCAAGAGTCTACTTAAAATGTATTAAAATTCAGAGTCCTGACATTTGAAATTTGGATGCTCTTAATATGACAAAGGTTATTCTATGGAGTTTTGTTATCATATGAAATATTAATATTTCACAATGCAGTTTTGATGAAGTACAATTTGCCAAGCTTGCATATGATAAAGAAATTAAATGCTTACCAAGGGAGTTCAGTAAAAATTAGAGCCCTGTCTGAACATCTGCTGGAAATTTTATTATCCTGTCCTACTGACAGTGTGGGTCCCTCTTTGTTTTTCTAGATTGACAGCTGAATATTACACTGATTTCTCTAGCAAGCATGTTTAGGTGAACTTTGTTTCCCATTTTTTTTTTTTTAATTTTTGGAGCGTTTGGAGCATGCTTTGATTTTCATCCTATAAATATATATATATGTACTCTTGACATTTGTAGGTGCCAGATTGAGGTCTAATATGCTATAGCAACGATAGACCATTGACTTACAGTGAAATGCCAGTTGATATCTCAGTAAACAGAAAGATTATTATTCTTTACTGTGCAGGTGTATAGAAGCTGTATGTGCTTTCTTTAGCGAGGCAAATGATCAATCTTTTAAAGTTAAATATATATAACAAAGACCTGTGTTTCCTTTTGTATTAAATAACATAAAAGTTGGCTTTTATTAACTATATTCTTCCTTCCCAAATCAGACTTGCTTAGAGTGTCCCAAAATACCTAGATTGCTTTTCTTGAAGTCCTGTTTATAAAGACAATATTTGAAATAGCACTATAAAATGATATTTAAAATATAATTATAAAATTTTAATATAAATATATACTGAGTTCAAGTTTAAAAAGATAGGAAAGAAATCAATCAGTCAAGCTTAATTAAAGCTAAACTCTCACAACAAACTGATGTAATGCTCTGTTTAACTGGGAATATTAGATATTGTTAATATTCATATAAAATAACCTCCTTACCTGTGTTTGCATTATACTGATAGAAAATAGATACATGCTTTGGTTTTGTTAATTTTATTTTATTCATTTCTTTTAGAGCAACATATTAGATACTCAAATATATAATATCTAACTGCAGGGTGTATATATCTTCATAACTACACAGATAAACTCAGAAGGGTTTACCACTATCCTAAATCAAATTCAAACCTAAGCAGAAGTTCTGTTCATTTAAAAACTATGTATATATATACACACACACACATACTTATATATATATATATACACACATATATATATTACAGTACACTTGTGATTGATTTTTTAATATCTTGAATGCATATATTTTATTTTTTTAAGTATCAAATAATCAGGTAAATAGATATACAAATAATGAGTTTCTCTCAACATAAAATACTGAAAACTAAAATCTGAGAAATATTTAAGGTTCTTCATTATTTCTTTGGCATCAAAGTATTGATTGTAACTGTTGCCATAAAATAGTCTTATATGACAGGGCACAATGCTTAGTGTATAGCAAGAGTTTGATAAATGTTTCATAAATATTCTTTGGATAAATGAATTAGTAAATGAATACATAGATTTCTTGGCAACAGCATATTGAGCTTATTTTTTTTTTCTAGCCATATGAACAGATAGTTAACACAAAAAAATTGATTGTTCTGAGTATTGATCTCAATCAAAGGAGAAAAGGCCAATTTAAAATTTTCATATCCTAGGTTGTTTTTATAGTATATGTTTATATGTCTAAAAATGAAAATGTCAGTGGAATTTCTAAATGCATTGATTGCATATTAAGTTTCAGGTTGTTGACTAAGCCTTTTAAAATGCAGAAAATTTTTGAGAAAACAGTGTAAGTATCGCACAGTATCAGCAAGGGAAATAAAAATTACCTGGCTGAATTATCTAAGCTCATGTGTCAAGACCTCTGACAGAAAAAAATGTAGACTGTTCTTGAATACTTTTAGTGACAGAACATGCTAGATCATTAAAGCAATGCACCAGCTATAGCTATAGAAAGAGCTAGTTTAGAAATATATTCCATTTATTGTCCCCAAACCAGCCTTCTCACAAGTTGCATCCATGTTTTATAGTTCTGCCCTTGGAGACATCATGACATAAATTAATCTAACTTATTAACATAAATGAATTGTTGATTTTAAAATGTTTTTTTTTCCTCTTCCAAGTAAATAAATACCCTAGAGAAAGGCTAACAAGTATGGAAATGTAGTGCCATCTAGGGAAAAGAAATTTGACCTGGGCAACTCCAGTCTCTATTCAAGGTTGCTTCTGTGTCACTATCTTGAACTTACGGTTTGAAATTGGAGGTCGTTGTTATGATTATTATTTTTATACACATTGCTAACTACCATCTATTGAGTACTTAGAATGTATGGACATGGACATTGCCAAATACTGTTCATAAGTTATTCATTGAATCTTCATAATATCCCTATAAGATAGATAGTAAATTTTTTTAGATGAAATACAGTTGGACCCTTGAACACCATGGGTGATAGGAGCACGGACCCCCTACAAAGTTGAAAATCTGCTTATAACTTTATAGTTCAACCCTCTGTTATTTGTGGTTTCACATCTGCAGATTGGACCAACCATGGGCCCATATAGTACTATAGTACTTAATTACTGAAAAAAAAATTCTGCAAAGAAGTAGACTGTGTAGTTCAAATTTGCATTGTTCAAGGAACAACTATATTAGTCTGAGAAAGTTAAATAAGGTGCCCAGGCCTTGGAACAATTGCTTTTTCACTCAGTTATGCATACTGGTAGTTTGGTTGAAGGAGCTTCCCAGGTGGCCCAGTGGTAAAGAATCTGCCCACCAGTGCAGGGGATGCAGGAGACATAGATTTGATCAGTGGGTTGGGAATGTTCCCTGGAGTAGGAAATGGCAACCCATTCCTGTATTCTTGCCTTGGGAAATTCCATGGACAGAGGAGCCTGGTGAGCTAGAGTCCATGGGGTTGCAAAGCGTCAGACATGACTGAACACATACACATACACACACAGTTTGGCTGAACTCATATGGGAAGTTCTTGTGCATCACATGATGTCTGCTGGGCTCATTCAAGCCTTTGCAGTCAATTGGAGGGATGCCTGGGGACTGGCATGATGCCTCCACTCATGTGTCTAGTTGAAGTTGCTATAATTGCTGAGATGGCTGGCCCCCGCTCCATCTCTTCATAATATCTCTTTCCTCTTGGTGTTCTAAGAAGGCAAGAGTGGAAGCTTCAGGGTCCATTGAGACAGAGACCTAAAAGTCACACACTGTCACTTCCACTGTACACTCTGGGACAAAACAAGTTACAAGATGCAACATACATGCTGTAGGTAGTGTGTTTATAAAGACAGTTGCAATAATCCTTCCATGCTGCATGTATGCCCCTTTGTGATATGACTTTGCTGTTCTTCTCACCATTGAGCAGATGGTATTTACCTGTTTCTTGAATGCATGCATGCTAAGTTGCTTCAGTCATGTCTGACTCTTTGCAACACTATGGACTGTAGCCAGCCAGGATCTTATGTCCATGGGATTCTCCAGGAAAGAATTCTGGAATGGGTTGCCATTCCCTTCTCCAGGGGATCTTCCTGACCCAGGGATCGAATCTAGGTCTCCTGCATTGCAGGCAGATTCTTTACCACTAGCACCACCTGGGAAGCCCATTCTACTCCCAAGTAGTGATTCCCTAATCCATTGTTCCTATCCATTATTGGCCCTACCTTCTGGGCTGTTGATTCTGTCTTCTGAGTTTTGTTTTGTTTTCTTTTGTTTAGAAAGGACCAGTCATGGCCCATGTTGGCAGTTGAGTAGCCTTTTCTGAATGTTTCTGCCCATAGAAATTAGGAATTCTTATTCTTTCCTTTATTTTGAATTATTCATTTTAATCCTAGATCATAGTGATGTCACCAAAAACTCTCTTAAAACCCTTTCAAATCATGCCCCGGAGCCACATCCATAATTCTTTGAGACAGACTTCTCTCCATTTTGAATATGTCTTGCTGCTATGACAGCATCCTAGAGATTCTTAGAATCGATATTGTCTACTTGAAAGAATCCACTAGGACTCCTGCAAAATCTTTGTAAGGTTCTAACAAAGTATCATATAGCAAAGCTCTTGATGCGATCTTTACCCTGCAGTCATTTCTTAGTTTGAAAATCTTCTTCCAGGAGAGATAAAGTGTAAATAATAGCTTTATTTTCCTACCCAGCAAGTGCTAGTCTCATTTGCTTTACTCTAAGTTTGCCAGCAATCAAATATATCCTTTTTGGCTCTTTTTCTCTATACAGTACCTTATTATACTTGGGAAGAAATAACCAACACTTAAAGCGTTCTGTCTAGATATATCTTTAGTCAGATCCACAAATGCATTATGTACATTTTCTGTCTTTTGAATTATCACCAGTGACATTCTTGCCAATTGTTCTGTCACTGCATAATACAGTCCACTCTTTTCCCAGTCGCCAATAACAGTTTTCACACTGCATTTCCAGCTTCCACTAGCATTCTTCCAGACTTTACTAGCAGACTATTCCTGAGTTTTCAAGAGCGGCTTCTGCCTGCCTCTCAATCTGAAATCCATTGCCACATGTTTTAGACTAGCAAGCATTTCTGTCTCACTTATTTATTGCTATATATTAAACTGCCCCATATTTTAGTGGCTTATAACAACAAATAATCTGCTCTTGATCCTATAGTTTGGTAATCTGGTCAAGGCTCAGCTGGGTAAGCTTCTTTTTGCCCCATGTGATATGTCACTTGTTCTCACCAGTGCATCTGTTGTTTGACAGCCTTCTTGGTGGCTGACTGGTCCCTGATGGCTTCATTCATGTTCTTGGGTCCTCAAACAGGACCCAAGAGCATAGGTGTGGCTTCTCTCATTCAGCGGTTTAAATCTGCCATGCCTTGTTTTGAACCACCGTCTATTTGATACAGATCCAGACTCTTTTCTCTATATATGCTCTCTAGATAAATTCTGTCCAAAAATGAAGGCAGTTTGTCTCCATCAGCATTTGCAGTTAATTTGAACATGTGCACCGAGGGTCTCCCACCCCTTGCTTCAAGCAAAGTAGCACTTAGGAGTTTATGTCCATTTTGGTTCTTGAGAGGCGGGGCTGGCGGGGGAGAGATGGATTGATTAATAACCTCTGGGAATCCGTTTTCATGAAAAGCCAGTCTTCCTATGCCATCCTTCTCCAACCATTCTGTCCTTCCTTCCTGCCCTCTAACATGGTCAGCTCCTCCATTTCTGAGAGCTGTTTTACTCGTGTTTGCTCTGCCTTCACATCTTTATACAACTGCTTTTGCTTCTCTTTCCATTTTCACATGAAAAATTTCCTCAGGGAATTCTTTGCTGACCACTCAGATCTCTGTCTGTCCCACGTTTCCTTGCTTGTTCTTCCTTCACTATGCTTGTCACCATATGAAGTTACCGTGTTCTTAATCATTTATTCGCGTGTCTACTTTCTGTTTTAGCCATTTGAAGTAAGCTTCATAGGAAGAGAGATGTTATCTTTCTTGCTCGCTACTGTATGCCCGGTGCCAAGAACCATGTCTGGCAGATAAGAAGGACGCACTACATACTTGTTATATGAGTGAATAATTATAGGATTCTAATTTAAACCACAATTCCACATGACAGCTCTTCAGTTACTTGGAGACAGCTCTCATGTCCTATCCACAAGTCTTTTCTTTTTTCTTTCTAAATAGTCCTGTTTTCCTTCCCATAATAAGGTTTGCACACTTTTTACCATGTCAGTTGTCTGTTCTCCCATGTGGATTTCCAGAAACTTGTTTCAATCCACGTTATCTTAATTGAGAGGAAGTTGCCTGCATTTGCACAAATTGTTACCACCTATCAACCAGACAAAAATTAAGACTAACACTGTCAGGACTATAAATACTGAAAATAATCTTTAACATTGTTATGGGGAATTTCACAAATAAGTTACACAATAATATTTTAGTGCCTAGCTAATTCTCTTTGGATTACAATACAGAAAATCACAATTTACTCTTATAACTCCTTTCGGAAAGTTTAATGAGCAATGAATACCTGTGTTTGTAAAAGATTATATCAAAACCAATTTTATTATTGCATTTCTAAATTACTTTATCATGAAAATCTGTGAAACAATAAATGAACAGCAGTTCACTGCATTATTTTCACTGCTGTAGTTCTGGCTTTAAATTTAGTACATAAGTAATTTGTTTTTACTATATGGTATTGCTTTCCTAATATATATCTATACATTAAGTAAGGACTTAAAATTATTTAAATGCATTCAATATAAACTTTTCATCTGGGAAACTTATAGTATGCTAAAACCATCAATGATTTCTGTGTAGTAACAGTTTGATTTTCACATGGTTAGTCAACCCAGGGATCGAACCCAGGTCTCCCTCATTGCAGGCAGATTTTTTACCAGCTGAACCACAAGGGAAGCCCAAGAACACTGAAGTGGGTAGCCTATCCCTTCTCCAGGGGATCTTCCTGACCCAGGAATTGAACCAGGGTCTCCTGCACTGCAGGCGGTTTCTTTACCAGCTGAGCTATAAGGGAATTGAAGTGAAGTCACTCAGTCTTGTCTGACTCTTTGAGACCCCATTGGAGAATGAAATGGCAACCCACTCCAGTATTCTTGCCTGGAAAATCCCATGGACGGAGCTATGAGGGAAGCTCTTTGTTACTTAGATGAATTATATTCATAAATTTGACAGAATTTACAATTTGTAAAATTGATGCATCCTCAGATTATAAAGAATGCGTTTTCTTAAAGGCTGCAGTCCACATGTATTAGTCCTATGAGAGATTTTCATCCAGGTGTTCACTTCACGACCATTTAGCAAGCTCTCCTCTGATATAACCTTGATTTCTCCAACAACAAAAGAATATTGCATGCCCATTATTGTTTATACTTGCAGTGATGAAGCTAAATCTTGCAAGTTAGACCAAAGTTCTAAATGAATAATTTTCAGGCATGTCAGGTATGCCAGGCTTAGTTTATTCAAGAGAATATATAGATTGTGATGTTTCTAAACAGATTAACACACATACTTCTAATATTAAACATAAATCTTTCAATCATAACCTAAGTAGTATTTTTAACCTGGTGCATTATTAAAGTTATTTCAGGTGTTCTCAGCTTTTTGTTTTTACTTTCTATTTCACCATTTGAGCTAGCTGACTATGAAGGAGACCAATCAATTTTCCAATATAATTATGTCTTTTTTCCACCTTTTTTCCATTTCAGACTGTGATTTTACACTTGTTAATTAGTTAATCATTTTGGGAGAATGGGTAAAGTGAGACTCAAATAGGTTTTTTAATAATATAAATTGACGTGTACAATTTTGATCTTAGTTAGCTGGTAGCAGAACCTAACGTAGTGGAAAATACCTCTTGTTCAGTTCCTTTTTTTTTTTTTAAAGCAAATGGCATCAAGGTTAATGGAAAATTCTCATAATTATGGCTAACGGAAATTTTCTCAAAGTATAATCCTGCTATTGGGAAACTGATTTCATGTTCATCCTGTCTCAATCTCAATTGCAGATTTTAAATTTAACTAGCTGAAAAATATCCATATTCTAGGTGTATTTGAATGATACAGTCTTGGTTAAAGTTAAGATGACTTGAATTCCATAATACCCTCCTTGGATTTGTATTTTCTTTCTTGATTTTTAACAAGAGGCTTGTCATACCACATAAGGATACTCTTTATCCTTCATTTAAGTATGTTAGTTGTTCAGTCATGTCCAGCTCTTTGCAAACCCATGGACAGTAGCCAGCGAGGCTCCTCCATCCATGTAATTTTCCAGTCAAGAATCCTTCATTTAAAACAAAACTTTAAATATAAAAGCCAAGTGATTACCTCACTTTCAAATTTTTATTAAAAACATGTCTGCATTGGCTATTTTGTTATTTTATAAGAATTTGTTCAGTTTTAAATTATAGTTGTATTTATGCATCTTTTTCTTAGATGACTTGTAATGGTCTTTATATTCAGTATCCACTGCTTCATATTCACCACTATTTCTGAAATAAGGTGTCACTACATGCTTAAGGAGGTAGCTGCTTTTTTAGAGAAACATTCAGCAACACTTTATATATCAGTTACCTTTACTTACCCGACTTCCCCATCTGCTTCTTTCATTTCAGCTAAGTCCACTGGCCTTTTTATCCTGCTCTGCTTATTCATTTGCACATTTTCACACAATATCCCATATGTTTGGAACAATTTATCATTAGTTTCTGCCAAATTCACCCTCTATTAAAGTTAAAATTTATCTAAAAGTGTCATAAGTGTCACTTTTGGGTATATGGACTAGACTAGATGTATTCTGAGAGCTGCTGTTAATTGTCTTTATTTACACTTTTTTTAATCTTATTCACTCAGCATACATTTCTTAGGCACTGGCCATTCATATAGTGTGCCTGTCTGAGTATATGTGTGTGTGTAAATGGTTTTGCTCTAGAAAATTTAAACTTGTTCAGAATATGCACCAAAGATGCAGGACTAAATGTTGACACAAGACAGCAGAGATTCTTAGACTAAAAATGTGACTTCAAAATAAGTATTTTGCTTTTTTAAAAAGAAAAATGACTTCACATTTGAGCTGTATCTTTATTCTAGGCAGAAGGAATAGCACATGGACATCCATGGTCTTGAGTGTGCCAAGCATATTTAAGTTTCAGCGGCTGAATCTTAAGTGAGATTCAGCATGTTTTGCAAGGTGGTATAAGTAGCTGTGGTGACTATGAGAAAAGCCTGTTGTGCTGTAAATTTAAATGTGACTGTATAGACAACAGGGACCTGAAGGGGTTTAAGCAGAGGAATTGTGTAATTCAGTTTGGAAGTCACTATTAATCATGATGTAACTTCCATTCACCATTTCAGTAATCACTTCCACTTCCCCTCCCAAACAGACAAAGTCTCTCTTTTCTGATTAATCCATTCTAGTCATGGGGTTTATGTTTCCATTATCTACCCTTTAATTTTACTGTTCCTCCTTACAAAGACTTCTTCTCCTATTCTAATATTTAAAGGCCAGTGATGATGCAGGTCATCTGTCACTGTGTTGACCAGTGGTTATCTTATCTACATTCTTTAAACATTTATAAAATTTTACTTAATTGATAAAATTGATTTATTAAATAAGATGGAATTCTTTTTTGTTCCTTTTTTCCTTTCTTAAACGTAAGCCTCTGGAAGGCAGCTCCAAATGAAGGAGTTGGAAAATACCTACTTATTGACTATTTCCCTAGTCTAATATGTTTTAGAATTTAGCATAGCATTAAGCATCATTGTGAAGAATAAATTTTTAAATGTCACTACTTCACGATGGGCTTCCCTTGTGGCTCAGCTGGTAAAGAATCCGCCTGCAATGTGGGAGACCTGGGTTTGATCCCAGAGTTGGGAAGGTACCCTGGAGAAGGGAAAGGCTACCCACTCCAGTTTTCTGGCTTGGAGAATTCCATGGACTGTATAGTCCATGGAGTCATAAAGAGTTGGACACGGCTGGGCGACTTTCACTTTTCACTTTCACTTCATAATGAATAATTTTATTTTCTTGGATAAATAGAATTTTTACATCTATATTATTCTTCTTTAGGACTCATACCTTTTTAGGCTCACTTGGGTTCTACAAAAATTCCTCCAGTCATTAGGGAATACTCTCCCCCGTGGTTCTTTTGGGGCTTCCCTGGTGGCTCAGATGGTAAAGAATTTGCTGCAGCATGTGAGACCTGGGTTCGATCCCTGGGTTAGGAAGATCCCCTGGAGGAGGGCGTGGCAACCCACCCCAGTATTCTTGCCTGGAGAATCCCATGGACAGAGGAGCCTGGCGGCTCCCAGTCCATGGGATCACAGAGAGCCAGACATGACTGAGTGACTAAGCACAGCACAGCAACGGTTCTTTGAGTCTTTGGTTATTGCTTACTCCCTGCACAACTCCTGGGAGCCCATTCATTAACTTTTCTCTGCTGAGAACTCTTTGCCTTTCTAGGTGTCCTCATTGAATAGAGCTTAAGTGGCCTCACACTGCCTTATTTTATAGGGTTCCTAAACTGCTGCATATTGCCTTTGCCCTGACAAATCCTAGGATTACAGACTGGTCAAGGTAGAGTTGCATCTCCCATAGCTCATCTTTCTAATGCAGGCAACTCAGGCTTTACCCTTCAGACATACCAAACGGAGTCGGACACCATGCATTATGCTTTCACCCTTCGAAAGAGAAATAAAGTTGAGGGAACACATATCAAGTGTTATGAAGGTCTCTTTTTAACTACTCTCTTGGAGTTTGGTATGGCAATGAGACTCAAAATACACCATTAACGTCCTCCAAAGAATAATTATAATTTCCAGCATGCTTTTGTATTCTGTTGAAGGTGAAGGGTATAAGGATTCCTTAAGCAGATTTTTGTCACCTACTTGGAAATTTACTCAACGGGAATTTATTTTTGTAATTTATTTCAATTCCCCTTAAGATCTCAACCAAAATTTGTACTTCAACACAGTCGCATTACTAAAGTCTGTGCCAAATTTAAATTGTGTGAAAGCTTTGTGACATTTTAGGATATTAATTATGTGAAAATAAATTACAAAAATCTCTTAAATTTTACAAAATTTCTTTCATATTGAGAAATTTTTCTAGATGCTGTGGTTGTCACTTAATTGATTATTTCTGTTTCACATGGCATCAGAATTGTTTTAGTCCAGATCTTCCACAAAAGAGTTGCTGAAATGGGATTAAACGTGTTAGAAAGTTATTAGGTGAAATACCTGTGAGAGAAAATATGAATGAAGGTAGAGAAGGCTGGGAGAGCTGTAAGACAGCAATGTAAGTGTGGGCTCAAGCGAAGGAGAGGAAGGAAAGGTGAGTGGAAGCATTCTAGAGAACCTTGCAGTTAGTCAGTTTTCAGCAAAGCCTTTGTTTTCCCTTTTTTATGGTTTTCTAGTGAAGCTCAGTTTGAATTAAAAAAAAATAGTAGATATAAAAAATGATTTGTAACATGTGAAACACCATGTCAGTAAGAGTTGCAATTATTATTACCATCTGCAAGCCAAACTAAAAAATTAATAGTTATGTAATCATTTATTAAAGCATAGAAAATCACTATAATTTTGCCCATCTCCTTGAAGGGGTTATCTCCACTAGTGGTACCCACATCTGAGCCGCCATCATTTCTCACAGAAATACTGCTCGTTTCCTACAAGAGCCTGTCTGCTTCTCCTCCTGCCTTTCCTGCATGCCAGCCTGCATACCATAGGCTAAACGGTCTCCTCCATACTGTAGGCTAACTGGTTTCTTACAACCTAAGTCACACCATGCCACTCCTTTGCTTAAAACATTCTAATGGCTTTCATAGCTCTTAACTAAGATCCAAAATTCTTGTACAGATCACGTCATCATATAGGTTCTGCCTGTCTCTCAGACCTCATCTCATTCTACTTTTACCAGTTAAGCTATAGCCACAACATCCTTTTCTAGATTTCTCCAGTGAGACAACTTCATTCTTACCTATGGCTTTTCACTAATTGTTCTTCTTGCCTAGAACTTTTGGGCCCTTCCATTAAAAAAAAAAAAAAGAAAGAAAGAGAAAAGCTTTGCTAATGGGAAAATGTAAATAATATAGAAAAAAATTTGTCATAATAAGTACATTAGGTTTATTATAGTTTATCAGATAACAGAAAATGTAGATGACAACTAACCAACTAAATTATGAAGGAATGGTCACATATTATTCCTTTCTGCTCCTTTCCAATGGCAAAAGATTTTGTGACTTTTAAATCATCCCCAAAACTTCATCTTTAATATTTCTGAAAAGAAAAAAAGGTAAAGAATTGTTGTTTCTTATGGCTGTTGGAATCTCACTAGTTTCTAATCATAAAATCCCCAGAAAAGGCAAAGTTTTTTAGAAGGGTCAGAAATTGCCCTGCAAAGAGCAGTGGATGTTATGTGACATACACATGGGCTCAGAGAAAAACATTTTTTAAAATGCTTTTTCATGTAAAAATTAATGTGTTCATATAAATGTTAAAACACCAAGATGTGATTCCCTCCTGATTCCTGAACCTGTTCATAATTCACTGAGAACTAGAAAATGCTTCCCAACTCTAGAATGCATTCTGTTAGTATGTGTGGGGTTCGTGTCTGTAACTGCTATTAACATAAATGGAATTTAATCGAGTAGTTTTCTCTTACACACAGAGCAGAAAATTCACTCAAATTATTACAGGCATAGTCAATCATGGAGCATAATTCATAGTACATGTAATTTACAGTGTTTTACATTAAAACATGAAATAAGATGTAAGAAGTTGGCTCTAAAACCATTTTTGGAGTGGCTACTTAAATATCTTTAACATTGAACTTCCAGTATTAAAAGAAGACACGTTTATGAACAGTTCAATAATTGGACAGACTCCGTATTGATTTTTTCCTTTGTTATATAATATCACCCACCTCTCCATCCAGAACCGTGTCTTCGTGGGTTGAAGAGTGCTGGAACATGGTCGCTGCTGTGTGTTGGAATGTGGAGAGACGGAAAGGCTGTCACAGCAGTCAATAAGATCTGAGAGGTGTTGACTAATTGCCTGCTAATTACACAGTAAATTGTCTAATTAAGCTGATGGTTAATTAGGGTACGCTTGCACAGCAGTCTTATGGAATTTGTGTCTGATGTCTGGGAAGCAGCTTGTGTAATTGGCAAACTGGTAAGGACTGGCAGAGAACATGACTGGAAAACTCACTGCCAGTGGATGACAGAAAAAGGGTTTCTGTGGAAACAAAAGGGCTTTCATTTTTATACGAAAGTTTTCTTTCAGTTCTGCAGCTATTCTGCAGTGAGCAATTGAGAAATATATTTGAAACCTAAATTATGTGAGTCAAGGAAAGCTTAAAATGTGCTTCAACATGTAAATATGCTGCTTGCTTGGAAGTTATCAGCTCTGATACACTGTATCACATTATATTAATGTACACATTGTGTTTTTACAGTTCCTCCTTTTAACATATGTTATTTGATATCATGTGCCAAAAAAATCCCACATATATAAGGAAAAAAATGCCTCTTTATGATAACATAAAAAATAGGAAATATGACTGATGGAAGATTTGGAATCGAATCTTGGGTGAATTATTTAATATTTTGTTTATGCATCACCAAGAACCATAAAATAGTAGACATACTACAGAAACAAGTTTGAATAATGCTTTAAATAAATAAAAATATTATTTGTAGTGGTAGAATTTCAGTTTTATTATTTATGCAATTTTACCATGCAAATGGATTTTGCTTAAATTTAGTAAAATGTAAGAACAGAGTAATCTGATATCAAATTATATGTATTTCATTTCTAAATGCATGTGAGCAGTGCTGGAGGAGTTACGAAAAATTTTATTACTTTAAAAGTAAAAGTAAAAGATCTAGAAATGTGTTTTGTTGCTATTGTCCTTTATAGCTGAGGAAATATAACTTTTCATTTCAGAAAGTTATCTGTGGTTGAAATATAAACATGAAAATTCTCCTTGTAAGTAAATTAAACTAATGCTTTGAAAAATATAGGCCCTTTATAAATGAAGTGAGGTATACACATACATCTCCCCTTTAAAAGAGACCTGAATGCAAATGATTGCTTCTGCCATTTGCCTCTAGATTCCAACATCTTTGAGGATTTTGAAATAAGATTTTGAATAAAACATTAGGTTGCATTTGAAGCAAAAGGTTACAGATGCACAATAAATCTTGTATTTATACTTTAATGTTAATAAAGAAAGATAAAATTTTAAGTGTTTCAAAACCAGATTTTTGAAAGATAAGAAGCCCTTGATTAAATTATAGTGTCAACGTTTATTTTCCTGATTTCTTAGCAAATAAACCACACATATGCATCTGATTCTTGTGGTTCAGACTGTAAAGCATTTGCCTATAATGCAGGAGACCCGGGTTTGGTCCCTGGGTCAGGAAGATCCTCTAGAGAAGGAAATGGCGACCCACTCCAGTACTCTTGCCTGGAAAATCCAATGGATGGAGGAGCATGGTAGGCTACGGTCCATGGGGTCGCAAAGAGTCAGACGTGACTGAGTGACTTCACTTTCACTTTCATGCATCTGATTAAATGAATGTGGATGTTTTTATTCTCACTGTTTTCCATGGAGGATTTGAAGTTGTGTTTATGCTATATGTTTTTAAATAAAAAGAAAAAATATACCTTATATACTCTGAAAAATATCTTTGAATTAAAATTAACTTTGGAGTTACATGCATCACAGATGCATTAGGAAGTATCACTATAAACAAAGCTAGTGGAGGTGATGGTATTCAAGCTGAGCTATTTCAAATCCTAAAACATGATGCTGTGAAAGTGCTGCACTCAGTATGCCAGCAAATTTGGAAAACTTGGCAGTGGCCACATGACTGGAAAAGGTCAGTTTTCATTCCAATCCCAAAGAATGCTCAAATGACCGCACAATTGCACTCATCTCACACGCTAGTAAAGTAATGCTCAAAATTCTCCAAGCCAGGCTTCAACATTACGTGAACCATGAACTTCCAGATGTTCAAACTGGATTTAGAAAGGCAGAGGAACCAGAGATCAAATTGCCAACATCTGCTGGATCATCAAAAAAGCAAGAGAGTTCCAGAAAAACATCTATTTCTGCTTTATTGACTAAGCCAAAGTCTTTGACTGTGTGGATCACAACAAACTGTGGAAAATTCTGAAACAGATGGGCATACCAGACCACCTTACCTGCCTCCTGAGAAATCTGTATGCAGGTCAAGAAGCAACAGTTAGAATTGGACATGGAACAACAGATTGGTTCCAAATCAGGAAAGGAGTTTGTATATTGTCACCCTGCTTATTTAACTTATACGCAGAGTACATCATGTGAAATGCCGGGCTGGATGAAGCACAAGCTGGAATCAAGATTGCCGGGAGAAATATCAATAACCTCAAATATGCAGATGGCACCCCATTATGGCAGAAAGAGAAGAAGAACTAAAGAGCCTCTTTATGAAAGTGAAAAAAAGAGTTAAAAAGTTGGCTCAAAACTCAGCATTCAGAAAACTAAGAGCATGGCATCCAGTCCAGTCACTTCATGGCAAGTAGATGGGAAACAATGGAAACAGCGAGAGACTTTATTTTTGGGGGTTCCAAAATCACTGCAGATGGTGACTGCAGCCATAAAATTAAAAGACACTTGCTCTTTGGAAGAAAAGCTGTGACCAACCTAGACAGCATATTAAAAAGCAGAGACATTACTTTGTGGACAAACATCCATCTAGTCAAAACAATGGCTTTTCCAGTAGTCATGTGTGAATGTGAGAGTTGGACTATAAAGAAAGCTGAGCACTGAAGAATTGATGCTTTTGAACTGTGGTGTTGGAGAAGACTCTTGAGAGTCCTTTGGACTGCAAGGAGATCCAACCAGTCCATTGTAAAGGAAATCAGTCCTCAGTATTCACTGGAATGTCTGATGCTGCAGCTGAAACGCCAATACTTTGGCCACCTGATGCAAAGAATGGACTCATTGGAAAAGACCCTGATGCTGGGAAATATTGAAAGCAGGAGGAGAAGGGGACAACAGAGGATGAAGTGGTTGGATGCCATCAACGACTTGATGGACATGAGTTTGAGTAAGCTCCGGGTGTTGGTGATGGACAGGGAAGCCTGGGGTGATGCAGTCCATGGTTTTGCAAAGAGTCAGACATAACTGAGCGACTGAACTGAACTGCATGACAACTGAAAAATTTTGCTACTTTAACAAAAAGATGTTTTTCAAGCTGTTTTAAACTGATACCTTAAAATATTAAGTCACAAATATAAAAAAGATATAATAATATTCTTTATTTCAAGGGTAAAGAAAAATCATATTCATTTCATATGGAGTCTTAGGTTATGAAGTCTTTATAAAGAAATTATACAAGATAGAAGAAAAGTGAATTTACCAAAGGAATACAAGGCTAAACATTGAAATTGCTTATTTAAAACTAAATCTCCTTAGGGAGAAAAATCGTATAGAGGTCAGTGTTTCAAACACCAACCATTCTACTTTTTGATTTACTCAGTTTTTCATTTTATTCTTTAGACAGTAATATAAAAATTTATTTATTGTTAGTGAGATAAGTTTGCATAAAAAGAAATCAAGTATATCTGTCTGTCATTCTAGATAAAGTTTTAAAGAGCACTCTTTACAAAGAGCAAGCTTCAAAATAAGTTCCTCCTTTATGTTTATATATAAATTTCAATGTTTTTTCTGTTATTTCAAAAGCTAGGTAGTCTCCATTTATATATAGCTAACACAGGAATAAATTATACATATCCTGATATCATGTAGTTATCTGCTGAGAACTTATAATACTTTGCTTTGGCATGTATATAGTATATAAAATATGTGTGTATATTTTATATGCCTAGATATTTGTGTGTGTTATATAATCACCATTTCTTTTTTAATTATTTGGAAAGTTTTATCTCTGCAATTAAAATATCAGTGTAAAGAAATACTGTATTTAGGAATCTTAGCTATCAACTTCATTATAGATTTTCTCTTTTGCAATTTATACATCATAAAGTTTACTCTTTAAAAATATGTATTTTCTTATTTTTGATGTACTCACATAATTTCATAACCATCACCACTGTCTAATTAATTTCAGAGCATTTCCATCACTCCAGAAAAGAAACTTTATACCTGTTAGCAATTGCTTCTTATCCCTCCCACCCCTCAGTCCCTGGAGACCAGTAATATGCATTCTCTCTCCATTGATTTGTCTATTTTTAACATTTTGTATAAATGGAATCAAACAATATGTTACCTTTTGTGTCTAGTTGCTTTTATCTAGCATAATATTTTCAAGATATCATTCATGTTGTAGCATATATCCAAACTACATTCTTTTCTGTGAATATATTAATATCTTGTTTATCCATTCATTGGTTCATGAATATTTAGAATCTTTTTTTCTGCTTTTTTGCCTACTATAAGTACTGTTTTCTTGAACACTCATGTATAAGGTTTTAAGTGGATGTATGTATTCAATTTTCTTGTGAATATACCTAGGAGTAGAATTGCTGAGTAATATGGTGACTCTATGTTTAAGTTTCATTGAATCACCAAAATTTTCTCCAAAATAGCTTCACCAATTTGCAGTCCCACCAGCAGTGTGTGAAGGCTCTAATATCTTCACACACTAATCAACATTGTTGATTGTCTTTTTTTATTACAGCCATCAGAATGAGTTTGAAGTTTTTTCTCATTGTGATATTGACTTCTAATATAATTGGTAACTAAAATAGTAAAAGTATGAAGGCCTTATAATTGCATTAATATTCTTAATAACATGTCACCATGACAGCTAATTATTATAACTAGCTGTTAACATAGCTGCCATTTTTCATTCTTCTCTCTTGATCTTCAAAGTGTGGTCATTAGGAAAGGTTGATGCACTTTCACTGGAGGCATAAAGTGAGAGCAGGTCTGAAAATAAGAGTTTAGGGTGGAGGCTGGAAGGCAACCTGTAAAGAGTAGCCAGTTCATATGGACCCCTGGCCTGTGGGAGATACTGTTACAGGAAGCCATATACTCAAAGAGTAGTCTCATTATTTGGTCATTTATGTAGTTCAAGGAAATGAATCAATATTCCAAGCTAAATTATGAGCCTAACTTACAAAATTAGACACCTAAGGAGAAACATTTAATGTACTCTTGATAGCAAGATTAAAGAATATTACTCTAGGAGTCTGGATCAAATGTTTTTCCCTGCTTTTGCTGCCCTACTTGGTAATTTTCTCAGTCTAGTTACAGCAGCACAGATCATGAGAGTTAAAACAACAACAACAAAAAACTTACCTTAGCTATAACTCCAGTCTAAGAGCTCCGGTTTACAGATGAGGAGAATTAGTCTCAAATTAATTAGTTACCAGCTTTGTTCTAGTTCATGTAGATAGTATAGGGCAGTCTCAAACCGTGTATTTGGCACTCTTAGCACTGTATCTTTAAATTTTTTAATTGACATTAGTTGCTTTACAATGTTGTTTTGATTTCTGTTGTACAGCAAAGTGAATCAGTTATATGTATAAATGTATCCCCTCTTTTTTATATTTCCTTCCCATTGAGGTCACCACAACGCATTGAGTAGATTTCCCTATTTAGCACTGTATTTTTAATAGAATTAAATTATCTCTGTAGTTCTTTGTTCATTTTTTAAGGATTGCAAATTGTTGAACTATTACACTACCCTTGCTCTCAGAGAATTTAACATCTGGTGGTGAGATACACTGGGATCCAGTGCACACACTTTGTAAAGCATGATTAGAGAGGTAGAAACAGGGAACTAGAAAAATGCCAGATCAAGATTGGAAGAAAGGGATGTCATTAGAAAAAAAGATGATATTTAAGAGGAGTTCTGAATAGTAACTGTCAGAAGAAAAGGGAACATGTTGTGCATGAGTAGCGTGTACAAAGTCAAGTAGAGAGAGAAAGCCCAGTAGAAGTAGAAGGAAGGGTTGAGCTTCCTCACAGGGATGATATAGTGAGAATAGGCAGGTTAAATTAGAATCAGGTAATAAAGGGCCTTGTTTGTTCATTGGGGAAGAGTTTATAATTTTTTTTTCTTAAAGGATAACGGATGGACTTCATGTGAAAATGACAAGATCAGATGTGGTTTTATTTTTTTGGAAAGATTTCTCTAGTACTAGGCAGACAGTTTTTAGAAAATAGCCATGCAAGTGTGGGAGGATCAATATATTCAGTCCACAAATACTTATAACAAGTACTCTATTTCCAAGCACTGTACTTGGGCACTGAAGGTAGAATAGGGAGGAACATGACAAGGAGCTTCCAGATTTCATGTAATTTATAGGAGCATTCTATTAGGGAAGAAATGGTATTGGTCCATGGATGTAGACTAGTAATGCCAACTTATTTAGTATATATAAAGGAAACTACAGTAGCAGCCTTGGTGATTGATAGCATGAAGCCAGCGATGGGGAGGGACAAGGTAAGAACAACTCCTGGATCTCTGACTTTGCAGCTGTTTATGGTTGTGCCATTCACAAAGGAAGCGAAGAGAAAAACCTGGTTTCTCTGTTCTGTGCCAGTCACTGAAGTAGGATTTTTCAACAGCAAAAGAAAATTGTCAATGGGTACTTTCATTCTCCAGCTTAATTACTTCAAATATTTGGAAAGAAAAGGTCACCCTACTAGAAGAACTGCAGTTATTAAAATTGAACTGAAAATGTTAATGATTTTTCAGATGAGATATAGGTATTAATGTAGAGTTTGAAAGTTTGAACTCAATATAATTACTCCAAAATTAGATCTAAAGCTAACAAGTACAGGGGAAAAGTTAAGTAACAGAACAGGATTTTAAATCGATATGATTAATTAACTTGATATAAATAACTTGAGTATTGCTGTGTTTATCTGTAAATCATTTATCATGGTACCAGCTGTAAAAATAAATCTTAATAATAATGATAATGATATGTGTCATCCTGCCACCCAGCAGAGGTGTTGTGACAAATTGTTAACAAACTGTCTTACAGCACTTCACATATTCAAATACTAAGGTAATAATAGTATAATCAATGATAATAAAATCAACAATGGAACAAATAACTCGTATGCAGCTTAGGAAGGGAAACTTATTAAAACTTTGGGTACACAAGTGAATAAAGTACCAGCAACAGAACTCTTCATCCATTTAAGTCCATATTTACATTTTGACTCTTAACTTTCTTTGAGGGAGAGAGAGAACACAGAGAAAGGCAAGGAAAACATTTTCACAGGTTATTGAGATGTGGAAACTGATCAGTCTCTCTCTGTCTCTCTTTCTCTCCCTCTCTTTCCTTCTTTCTCTCCTTCTTTCTCAAATGAAGTATTGACTATTCCCATAGAATCATTTTCCAAATCCAGAACACTCTATACACATGTATCTTATATCTCTGCACTAGCTTTCCTTGTTCAAGGCTCATTTGTCTTCACTTTGATCATTTCATGAACCCCTTAAAAGGTCTAATTTCCATGGTGTTTCCCAACAGAAATTAATGTACTTATTTTCAACCAAATTTACCCACCTAAAGTAGATTTTGGCATGTCACTACTCTGTCTACCTGTAGGAGAAAGTTCATACTCCTTAGCATGTTGTGCAAAGTCCTCTATCATCTTAACCCGGCTTTTTGTTTGCCTTAAGATGTCCACTCCACCGTTTCACAAAAGGAGGTTTAGTAACAGAAAGCCTAAGATTTTTTAAAATAGCAGTGTTCCCTTTGTAGCATTGTACAATTTCTGAAACCCTGTGTGTTCTTTTTATTATCCAGTCTCCAGACTGTGCTTGTACACAAGATTTATAGACTGTTCACTGCTATAGCCACACCTGCCTGAGGGCACCCTCGTGTTCCCCCAGCACTTGTTCATGCAGCCAGTTCCCATTTGAAGAGCCCTCCCCATTATATCCCTTACTAGAAACTTAATTTAGCCTTAAAATTCCCTTAAAACTTAACTCCCTTAAAATTGTGTTCCCATAAACCACTGGAACTCTAGAACTACCTGCTTTAATAGGAAAAAGACAAAAATTGCAATGAAATTTCAACACACTGTGTAGCCTTGTAAAATGAAGTGAGTGAGCTATTATCCAGCTCTTTTCTCCTCTACCATGCTAAATGTTTGATTAGAACATTTAAAATATTTTTAGAGTTACCTGAGTACCAGATTTATGTCTCTCTGAGAAATTAATATTGTGTATTATTAGTTTCAAGTGTATAGCAAAGTAATTCAGTTATATATGTATATATATTCTCTTTAAGATTATTTTCCATTATATGTTATTACATGATACTGAATATAGATCCCTGTGCTATTCAGTAGGTTCTTGTTGTTTATCTCATTTATATATAGTGGTGTGTATATATTAGCTTAACAGTTTCCGAGTTCCCTTGTTGTGTCTCCTGCAGTCATATTTCAATGCCACAGACACAGTTACCACTCGGCAAAGGCCAGAGTCCTCTCCTCTGTTCTCTTCTTCTTCAAGTTAGGACTTTTTTTTATCCTTTCAGGTGGCAACATGATGTAATTTATCATTTGACACAAACTGGTCAATAATATATTTGTCCTGATTTAGCTATATGGTTGAATTTAAATTGCTACAAGTTTTTAGAAAAGAAGTGAGAAATTTATTAAAGGATTTACTATTGGCTTCTTTTAAGCTATCTTATTTATGGGACACGATTACTCCCTCTTAAATTCCATTGTTCTCAGGATCACGTTTGACTATTCACGGGTCATCCTCGTTTTGTTGGTTTTATCTCTCTGGCTCTTGTTCCAGTAAGTTGTTTTATATACTGTGAATTCCCAGTTCTTGGACAAACATGACTCAGCTCCAACATTCACCCATTTTACCAGTGAAGTTTTGTGTTAAGTGGAGCTCATTTAAATCCAGTGCCCCCACAGGGAAGGCGATGACCCTGGAATCACTGCTTTATTTCTTAACGTTTTTAAATACTGCAAATAATTTCAGAGGCAATGAAAAAGTTTCTTTCGAATTGAACTCCCCCGAGCCCTGGATTTCCATGGCTTTCTTCACTGCTGATGTTTTAGTACAGTGTATGAATATGAAAACCGTTAGTACTAGGGGATTAACTTCTCCGTGGTGCTCCGTGCAATATTTTAAGGGTGTCCTGACATTATAGATTATGCTGAAATAATAGAACCTACTTGGTACTACATTCTGTATTCATATTTACTGTAAAATGTATTGCTATAGCACATTCCTTAACTTCCTATAGACAAGAATATAATGTACAACAGAAAAGTGCATTTTTTTAGAAACACCAAAATGAAAGTTGTTGATTTTAAAAGACATTTTGTCACAGATGAGTGAGAGAGAAAGAGATCAAACCAGCAAGTCTAGCCAATCCAAGGTTTCATTCATGCATCTCTTCTGCTTAGTGCTTTCCCCTTCGGTATCATTAGCATTTTCATTTCGAAAAATGACAGTCTGCAGTAGAAGCAGTAAAAATGTTCAACCTGTGGTTTAAATTATTGATTTTTTAGAATATTGAAGCAGTATTTCAAATGGATTTTGTTAGAGATACTTCTGGGTGGGGGGTTTCAAAGGTAATTTGATATCCAAAAGCCTGTATATTTCAAAGACTTTTCATTCTTTGAATTTCTTTAGACTCTGGTTGATTGGATAAAACTGTTTATTGTCTTCAGGATTATAAGTAGCAGATCATTGCTGCTTGAACTGGAAACATATCTTTGCAGACTGTGTTCTTTTTGATTTATGCTGTATGTTCAGACTATGATCAACTGGGAAAATAAATCTTCATTTGGAAACAAAACCTGATTTAAAATAAAGGAAAACACATTGTAACTGGCATGCATAGAAGGTCAACAGTCCAGTGATAGCCAGTTTATTGTAATAAAGCATCCAATGTATGGTTCTATAAGGATGGATTTTCCTGAAGCTCCTCAAATTTGTGTTATGCTCATAGGGAGGAGAGTGTGGCTACAGAGATTTTCCTTAAAATCTTTTTAAGTCTCTCACCACAGTCAACACTCCCATATGAACAGAAAATGTTTCGACAAGGAGTGAGATTACTGACTGCTGTGTGTATGCTGTCCAGGTAGTTTGCTATTCTCAGCATGTTTCTACTTATGGAAAAAAGCTACTTAAAAATTACATTATATCAAAACGCCTTGATCTGTAATCATTCTTCAAGTCGAAGCTCTATTGAAGTCAATGAGGGCTTGGAGTGCAAATTTATGACTGTATTGAGCTTAATATGTGAAGAGTTGCATCATATTTTGTGATGTCAAGTATCACACAGCAATGGGATGACACAAATTTGAAATAAAACCTGATATTCCCTCCTTGATGAGTGGAAATGAATTAAAAACACCGTATCAGAAGAGCTCCTTTTGAGGCATTGGGACATAAAAGGGAAAGCTGCTACTGAATACTGAATGCAGGAGCTGTATCCATAATCATGTATATCCATAATAAGTCCTGTTGTTTCAACCAGTTTGAAAATGCATTCTCAATGGCAGTGCTACTATGATAGTTGGGTGGATAATCTGCTGATGTTGCAGCTTTGAAAGAAAAATATTTAATCTGAGGGTGCAAAATTCTAGGATCAAATCTCCTACCTTCCTCTAAAAACTTTATACAGAGGAAAATATGACTGAAGTAATTTATGACATTGATCATCTGATTTAATCATCATGATAAATCTTAGAAACGAGAATGTAATATCTTCCCACATTATTTCATAATCCTATGATGAAGGAATCAGAATCCTAGAGAAGTAAGTAAACTATTCAGGGTCACATAGCTATTAAATGATGAAGCCAGAATTCTTACTCAGATTTATCTAACTCCAAAATCAATTGTTTTTTGACTATAAAATATCTTCCCTTATTCTTTAATCATGTTACTCTAAAAATGGCATCAAAAGAAACTTTAAAAAATAACAATGACACAAAAGAGCAGAGAGCCCTCACAATTGTGCAGTATGTGTAATGTTTAATTCTTTTTAGTTTCAGGGGTAAAGTCATGCATATTTGCTCCATTCTCCAATTCATTAAATGTTTACCCAATTGAAAGCAATTCTTATTGGTTTATATTCCAGAAACTGTGGGTTAACTGCCTCACTAAGTCTCCACAGCAAGCCTATGAAGTATGTATCAACATTAGTCCCACACAGCAGACGAGGATGAGACCCAGAATGCTTGCTTTCAGAGAAGCTATTAGTAAGTGGTAGAGCAGATGAGAGTATAAACCATAAGGAATTGTTGTGAATAGGCAGTGAGTCAATGATAGTGATAATGATGATAATGTACTAGTAAAGATACTGCAATTGTGAATACTTTATAGAAAGGGAATCAATACTTTATAGAAAGGACTCATAGAAAGGTTAGTGACCTGCCCAACCAGTATCATGCAGTGGTTGATTTGGCATAGTGATGAAAGTACTTGATACATTTCTTGGCATCTAGTAATTGCCCCCAAAATATTAAGGGTAACATTACTAGGTACATAGAGCACGAATCAAAATTTTGTTCCATTTTGAATTAATGAATAAAGCACTGT